>NC_142165.1:84040718-84340986 GCF_029865625.1 Vigna umbellata | reverse complement strand
AGTTATGAGAAAGTTATGAAACTTGACAACTTAATTCAGAGGTGAAGATTACAATGAGTCGGAATAAAAAAATTGGTAACAGTTAAAGATGTTAGAAGTAGAATCTGGATTAAGTTTTAGTTAAAGGAAAATATATGGTTGTAGAAATTGACTACTAAGACTTTTTTGTATGAGAAGAATGTCAAATATTATTGAATTCATTCTGGTTCGAAATAAAGTAGGGTGAAATTACCTTTGTTATTCTTGATACCTATTGCATTTGAATAATTACAATTATGCATTTGGTATCTTGCTTAATTATTCCTTAACCATTGTGAGGTTTTTCTGTGGTGGAATAGGCACAGAGATGCAAAGAGGATAATAGCAAATTGAGGGAGAGAAAATTTTAATTGGAGAGTCGGAGGTGTGTGGTTGGTTTGTCATTTGCCACTGCTACACCACCACAGTTGCATATGAACAGTAATGGAACTAAAGTACTGAACTTTTTGAAAAACCAATGTTTAAGAAACTAGATTTTGAATTCTCTCACACATGGAGATGGTGATGATGATTCGTTATGTCTTACTACATACCATGATTTTGTCTTTTCCTTTGTGCTTTTGAGCTGCTAATATGGCCAAACAGTAACTAAAGAACCGTCCAAGCCCAAACTAAAAGCGCTATATTCTCTCTCCCTCTTTTCTGTGTGTGGTGGCCATCCATTGAAAAATAAAAAATAATAAAAATTAAACAGCTTTAATATGTATTATTAGGTAGGTACCAAAACTTTTAATAGTACGAAATTTTATAAAATCAAAGATAGGTAATCGCGGCGCTTTCGAGAAAGATAAAAGAGACCACATACTTTCTCCTATTCCTCCTTCTTATGACTATTGACCTCTTCTTTGATCCACAAGTTTTCTCTCCAAAATTTTATTTCAAATGTTGGATCGGGAGTTCTTTTTAAATAAAAACACGCCTAATATATATATATATATATGATTTTTTTATATTGTTGATAAAATATGTTAAGAAATAAACATTAAGTTCAAATTAACTCTATAAAATCGTAAGGTGAGGTTCACACTCAATTAGGGTATTATATTTAGTCGAACACATCTTCTCATGTTCGAAATATATACATCTCAAGCGTGGAAGTAAATATTAATGGATGATTCGATAGAGAGTGAGAACAATATGTCCAACAAACAACTAATATCGCTATGATAGGCTTTAACAATGACTCTAATATCATGTTAAGAAGTGACAAGCCTAATCAAACCTTAAAAAATCGGCTTGTAAAATGAGGTTTGTACACACTTATATATTTTAAATTGATTTTATCTTTAATCGACGAAAAAATTTGAACAAAATAAATAAAATAAATTGGTTCAATATCGTCTGGCCCACGCAATTAATGAAAAAGAAATTATGTATAACTGATACAAGTGTATATAAAATAAAAAAAAATAATAAAGAATTATCACCTAAAACGTCATTCAATGTTAACGGATATCAATTTACGTAGATTCAATTACACGGTATAGTAATTGAACAATAACTTTAAATTTAATTTATAATTATCGTTACATGTTTCTATATACGTAAATAAATTAAGACAAATAGTATCAAAATAATATATAGTATATTATTAGTCATTACAAATCTATCTTAATCGAGTTTGCTTTGTATCATTTAAACCTTTTTCAATTTTCAAGCTTGTCATATGTATCATTAAAAATCTATCCTTCATCGAAGTTGATAATCTATTGTATCCCGTAAACATTTCTCAATTTTCATATTTAATATATAAGAAGAGATAAACCTCGTTTTACTAAGTTAATTTAAAAATTGAATTAAATTTATACTCCCTTCCCTAATAATGATTTTCCAAACAAACATGACAAGCTACATCATATTAAGACTTTTACTAAATCAATTTTTATACGTATATAACTAGGAAATTAATTTAAGAGCTCATAACATATAAAAGAGAGGAAGAGAAATTGGAAAGAGAGAAGAAGACAGGAAAAAAGCACATGTTTAACACAGCATTTCCATTTTGAGTTACGACATAAACAATTTGATTATTTGTGAAAAGCTTGATATGCAAAAGCTTTCCAACCGTAAACTAGTGGCCGGATCCGTGGATATTATATACTAATAATGTATAGAAACTTTGTAAGATGGGAAGAAGAACTTAATGATGCTGTTTTCTCTGATATAGATATGCGATTCTTATTATATCTCCTTAAGAGTTACGTGCTATGATCTATAATTTTCAACATTCCTTCCAAACCCAAAAGGGAAGTAAATAAGATTCTACACCGCCCAAGCTGCTGTACACGTACACTGTACTATTCCTTTCTTCCACCCTTTTTCATTCCCTCTTTTAACATTTTTAGTATGGAAGGAAGCTGAATAGGGGAAGAAAAAATGTTTAAAGGCATAAACTTATGAATAAGATTCCCATTTCTGTCCATAAAATTAATTAATTAATATCTCTTTACCTTTTGTAGGGCACTGTGAGTATTTGGTTATTGATGATGTATTTCCCATTATCAAACTTGTGTATTAATTATAGATGCATCATTAGAGCCGCTTTCCTTTTTCTTCCACTATTCAAGAACCCTGAACTTTTCGTCATATTCTTATGCATTCCCTCTTACTTCCATATTCAACCTCCACACCCACGGATTCTCTTTGTTTCTTTTGGGTTTAGGGTATATGTAATATCCTAACCTATAATATAGGGAAGATCACACCAGCCATGAATTTTGAACCTTAAACAAATAAATGTTGATAACCATATAATGTGGAATACGGATTATTTTCAATGTGTAATTCCTTTTACTTCAAGATTTCAAAAGGGGTTAGTTTATTGATAAGATTCGTGTTAAAGAATGAGTGAGTTAAGTTACACGTGTTTAAATGAAAAAGTTGAATATAAAAAAAATAGTTAAATATATTTTTAATTTTTAAATTTAGACATGAAATTAGAATTTTGTTTTTGTTTCAAACTTTGATATATTCATCTTCAAACTCTAAAAATTAATTATTCTTTAACTTGTTCTTTTTACATATTAAACTGTATTTTGGGTTCGTATTTGAATTAAAATGTTTCAGATTGTGTAAACGACTTAAAGTAAACTTAAAACACTATTAACACAAAAAATTTCATGTTATTATTAGAAAGACTATATTTATTCATTTTTTAAGTTTCGGTAACCAATTATGTTATAAAACATGGATGAACTCTTTGCATTTAGAAACTAAAAATAACTAAAAATATATTTGATCTGAAGGAAAAAAAAACTATAAAAACCTATTATCTTATGGTTTTATATTGAAAATGATGTTAATTTTTTATGTGATGATTTGATATATCATTAGTATTATATTTAGTTTGTAAATCCTCTCTCAGAAAAAGTATCAGTTAATAGTTGTTAAATTCTAGAAAGTAATATTATTCTTTTGTTTCAATATGATGGATAACTAAATTGGTTCATTGTGGCATTTAACTAGGTCTAATATCCCTGACATAGATTAAGACTCTACTTGAGTGGAAGAATATGGATAAATGTGTTGCAGCTTTCACTGAGATTTTTGGGGATTTCAGATAATAGCTATCATGTTTCACCACCAGATTTTGTTTGCCCTGTGAAAAACGCACAGCGTGTGTAGTACACTATACGTGTCAATGTCGAAAAAGAAGGCATACTGATCAAAACCCACATGTCAAATTTATGGAATTAATTGAATTATTTTAAAATCAATTACTCATTAATATATATT
Source organism: Vigna umbellata (assembly GCF_029865625.1). NCBI lineage: Eukaryota > Viridiplantae > Streptophyta > Magnoliopsida > Fabales > Fabaceae > Vigna > Vigna umbellata. Next base: position 84,337,212 of record NC_142165.1, on the reverse strand, counting down.
ATGTAAATAATTAGCTAATTATGATTGAATGATTAAGTGAGTATGAACTAAATGAGGTCATTTGAATGTGGGTTGGAAGATACTATTTAATTAAATTTTATTTTATTAATTTAATTAACCTAATAAGAGTGTATAATGAAAATATATCTATAATATATATTTTTTCAGTAATGGACATCAATACTAAAGATAAGCAAAACATATTTGAACAAGAATAACATGTCATTTATTTGTGGTTTCTGATTTCAAGTATTCTCATCAAATTCAACTCATTTCATTTAGTTTATAAACATATATATACACACGTTAATCACAACTATAAAAATATAAGAGAGTTGATGTTTTGCCCCCTCACCAACACCTCCCAAACTCCCTCAAATGATAAGAGAGAACTTTCATTTATTTATCATTATTTCCCTTCAGCTTGACTCTTCCCAAACATACCCACATTCATTTCATAAGATAGGCAACCAAAGCTTGTCTTTTAATTTTTATTTGTATGGACGAATATTCTGTATTCTATATAAATTTTATTTTACAATAACATTGAGTGATGATGTTTTAAGCTATAAAATGCAACTTTATTTCTTGTTGTTGAATTTTTTTAAAAGTTTATTTCTTTCTTTCTCTTGATGATTTAAAATATATAAACTTATGCTTTCTTGATAACTTTTTGGTTTAATAAAGTAGAGTTTCAAAAAATTATATTAAAAGAATATAGGTGTTAAAATGAGTTTCAATCCGTAAATTAACCTACTCATCACATGTTTGAGTTGTAAAAAAGAAATTAAATTTTTTTGTATACGGATCAAATTAAATCTTATTCATTTAATTCAAAAGTTAAATATGTTTGGGCAGATTGGAAGCAAGTTGATCCAAAATTTACCAATAAAAATATTTTATTATTCTTTATACCAAAGTTGATCCATAATTCATCAATAAAAATCTTTTATTGTTTTTTATACTAATTTTAATCATGTTAATTTGATGATAACGTTGTTCATTTTAATTATATTGCTAATAGACTAGTCAAATCAATTTACTTTGATGATATTATAGATAAATATATAAATTTCATTGCAATAACAAATCAAATTAGTCAACAGAGTTGATCTATATTAATCTCTGGTGGAGCAGGATACATAATTGTTCACTTACTAAAAAGTGAATGGTGTGAGTCAATTCTTATCTTAAACCTGTTAAAAGTATAAATAAATTTAATTTTGTTAAAAATATTTAATAAAAATATTAATTTTAATAAAATATTTATAAAAATTTATACACAAATTAAATTTTATTTTAATTTAGAGAGGAAATTTTTTTTTTAAAATAAAACAAAATTAAGACAAAATAAAAAAAACAGGATCAAATTAAAATAAAATAAAAATATAAGAATCAAATTGAGAATAATATAATGAGAGTGGTATAACAATGACATGTGACACTGTCAGTACCACATCATACTGTCATGGTTATACGATACAATGTCAACTTGACACGTAATAATTTTTTTTTTCAAAAATTTTAAAAATTAAAATAATATTTAAAAAATATTTAAAAAAATCACAAACTTACCTATTTCTTTAATAGTACGGAACTAACTCAATTGTTTCATTTTTTCAATGAGAATTCAATTAAAAAAAAGTAAAGGACCTGTTTGAAAAAAAAAAGTGACCTGAAATAAAAACTATGATTAAAAAAAATTCTTACTCTAGAAATATTAATATCCATGCATATCCCCTTCTTATTCCATACACGTATGTCCATTATGTTTTGAAAACATTAAAACCTTTTTTTATCTTATCTTATAAGCAGTTATAAAATGTTCCATAAAATTAGCATTACCCCGCTCTTATATAAAATAGGTCACAGTAAATTAATTTAAGTTCAATAAACTACAACTTAAATTAATAGGTATATACAACATATGTAATGGGTATCTTTTTTAATTCTACATAGATTCATAAATTATATTTACAACATTTGAAAAGGACAATAATATTTACACACTTAGTTGCTTAATCTAAGAATTGTGAAACTATGACATATTCTCGAAAACACATAATTGACCAAAAATTAACCTCGTATTAAAATTTAATATCACATTTTATTAACTCAATGCAATTACAATACTTCATTGCAATATTCTCATTATTATTAATAAAGTCATGATTTTCAATATTCAATAAGGACATATTTGAGCAATAATATTATCTCATCTATACGTCATTTCTCATTCAAGATACGTGTTTCTCATCAAATTCAATCATCACATCGTTCGTTGTATATTGATAAGAATATATATATATCTTAGTCACCACAATAAATATATAATATATTATCATTATTATTAACCCAAAATAAAATATAGTTTCATCATATATAAAGTTTTAAAAACTTGAGTGAGATATATAATCACTTGAATTTTTTAATAGAAAAGATATGAATACTCATGTTATGCTACTGTTATTAGAGATAGTAGAGCGAGAGTTTTCAAAGATTTGCTAAGTTTAATGTTAATGAATTATGCATATTTGCAAACATGGATTAAGAAAATCCATCCATTCGCGTATTATGTTATGATGGAGGGGGTGCGCAGATTTACAAAGAAATCCATCCATTTGCGTATTATGTCATGAGGGAGGGGATTTGAGAATATTGTTTATGCTTTTACTTATGTATCCTTCAATTTCAGGAGGTGCTCTTGGCAACTGGTACTTTTTAGTATTTCAACCAATTTCGTCCCTCGGTTAATAAATAATAATAATAATAATAATAATAAATAATAATAATATTATTAAATAATTATAAATAAATAATAGTTATTTATTTTAAAAAAATCCTAAAAAATGTATTGTATTAATTATTTGTTATTTTTTAAATTCTACTATTTTAAATATTTTTTACCAAAAAATATATTACTCATAAATATCATTTCATATTATTTTTACCATTAAGAACAATTTGATAAATCTTATGAAATTTTTTTTTAATCTATCACATCATTTAATCTCTCACAAACTTTACTTCAAAATTTACTCTCAATCACCTCCAAATCTTTTAATTTTTCAAATGAGCATTTGGAAATCCAAACTATTGGAAGTGATCGATTTCAATATCTTTCTTACTTAAACTCTTACACGATAGAGAATTAACTTGATCTCTTCTTTACTCTATCAACCATGATATTGTTGTACATGTATTTAATGTTATTGTTTGAGCAACATTTCCATCACTTAAGTGACATGACCTAATTTTTTCTCATCTACAAAATATTACTTTATCATTTGTAACATTATGTATACTTCAATATCAATAATACAATCATGTATAGATATTTACTCATAAACAATAACTACAATATACTCAATTCAATTTTCTTATCAAATTCAAGGGTTTGAATAGATATTTTAATTCAATAAAAACAATACAAGGTAAAATATAATAAATGTTCTACTAACTCATTTACATGCATCTTACTTAGTATTTTCAACCCATTCAACTTAAAATTATTAATTTAATTAATATTTATTACCATTTACCACTCACTTCAAAATTTATAGACACAAGTATAAGTTTAAAAAAAGTCCAAACTAATTAGCTTCTAAATATTCCATTCAAAAGTAAAAAATATCACTACAACCTTAACTATTCTAAATTCATCTTCTTCCTTTATGCATTTACTATTTCAACTTTGTTCTAACCTCAAATCTATCAACATCGTTAGAATTAATCACTACATCGAAGGTATTGTCCGTTTTTTAGTCTGGACTCCGTCGTGATTTTATCTTTAAAAGGTGTATCAAAGGGTTGTAAGAGGAAGGAGTATTTAAACTACCTTAAGTCTCAACTTCTAAGCAATGTGGAACTATTGTCTCTCAATTGAGGATTATGGGAGTTTTCATTTTTACAAACAACATCAATGTTCTTACAAGGCTAAGATCACCCTATAAACACCCTTCAAATTTCTTTTAGCAAAAACTTCTTTCTCTTCAAACCAAAATGTCATAGGACTTGGATGTAGCCTCAAACTAAAAAGGGGTGTACTTCCAACTTCACGTCTTCAAGTCGAGATGTTCTAGGTCAATGTCTCTTCAAGACCAAGAAATGATATGTTTACATAAGACACTCTCATTCTCAAGTTAGCAACTAAGTCAAATAGCAGTAAATGTTATAATAATTAATACTAAGTCATTTACTTCATGAACAATGCTATTTATAACTTGTTTATGGATTCTTACTTGGTTGGACTTTGGGCATACAATTAATTAATATGATTAATCTCTTTATGATCTATGTAATATATTTTAGTTTTTCATCATTGCTACAACATAATAAGGTTGAGATGATCTATGTCACAATAGGTCAAGATGATCCAAGTCACAATAGACAAACACAATCCATTATATTAATTTGGATTGACTATATTTAACCAACTCCTAGTAATATTTACAACTATTGAAAAAAGAAAAAAAAAGAAATCAAGAAACTTATAGAAAAGTCACATAAAATTTAAGTTCAGAAAAATGAATTTTTTTAAACAAATAAATATAACTAGTTATATATAATATGATTTCTCAACTTAAAATATGAAAACGTTTATTCTTTATTTATTATATATTTTTTCATTTAACTTTTAAAAAGATTGGTCTTACACACTATTGCTTTATATAGAAAGATGATAAATTCTTTTAAGAGCAATGGTATAATCCTCTAGTGGAAATTGAATAATCAATCTAAACTTGAAGCCCATGATTGTGACAAGTGGATATTTTTTCTTCTTGATAATTTCACAGAATCTACTTCAATCATATTAAATCTATCGTCAATCCGATCTTAATATATATCTTTAAAATTCCTATCACATAATATATATACTTTATATTTGTCTTTTCTATGGTCAAAATACACCCGTGCCAGTTCAGCGAAGACTCTTGGCACGTGCATCCAATTGAATCGATACGGCTGGCACGCTCGTCCAAGTTTCACACATACATGTTTGACATGTAAAAGTTCTGAAATATGAAAAAGCATATACTTTAACAACTAATACAATCATTTAATAACTATGTTATAATAATATAATAATAAAAAATATAAGTGGAGTTATCTATTGTGAAAAATATCGTTCAATGCTTAGGGTGAAATTAATGAAAGCGTCCCTTTTAAGGGGTTACATCGCTTATGATAGGTTTCGTGGAGATCTAGTAATTTATATATGTAGTGGCTAAAGAAAACCCACTTTAATAATGCAAATGACGGGGCCAACCCAAGCTCATTGCACCACCACTAAACTCTTTCGAAGTTTTAAATTCATTTAATTAATAGTCTCAATTTCAATTTCAATATATATATATATATATATATATATATATATAGATAATTAATTAATGTGATAGTAAGTTAATCAGCTATGTGAGGACAACACATCACTAATTGGCAATGAGATTTGTAGAATATTAGAAGACAAGATGTCACTTAACAATTTCATAACATTCATTATTTATTCATGAAATAAAGAAATTTAAGTTGAATTAGTGGGAGATTCCAGTTCAATTAGAAATAAATTTAAGTGAGAATAACTTTCATCAAGAAGATTTTCTACAGAGAAATTTAAGTGTTGAAAGTGCTTTTCATGAACTGGTTCTATACTATTAATGATTTTTTTGAGAAAGATAATAATTAGAAAGATACAAATTAATGAGATAAATATTTAATCAACACTATACTTAACTAAAAAATTTAAGATAATAAATTTATAAGTTTTCTTTTCTATATATTATTCAACTTTCTTACTTTTATTCAATGTAAAACTTAGATCAATACTTGAATTTTCATGTATTAAAATTAATTAGTCAGGTTTTAAAGTTCAACAATTAATGATGCATATAAAAAGGAGAAAAGAAACTGGTATTTTATAATGGAGGTTGATGAACATGGGGCACTATCGTACAGTGGTAAAGTTGAGGAGAGGAAATGGTGGTATGTATGTGTAGTGCGTTGAGTTTTGTTCAACAGAGGCAATCGATTGAGGCAGAAACTGATGCATTATGGTACTTAGATAAATGTGAAGATGTTGTGGCATTTGGTCCCTGTAATATTGGAGCAATAGATATTTGATAGACGTGTTCCCTCTTTTTGAACGTGTATTACACATGTTTAGCACACCTTGAGTTGGCCCATGCATGTGTGGAATGAAGGAGAGAAGATAATAAGTAAAAGGACTGACACCAAATAATAATGAGGGGCAAATCCCAGGTAGCACTGCAAAAGTTTCACAAAGTAGAACCCACAGAAACACGCGTGTGCGTTTTGTTTCATCTTCAAATGTTTCTTCCTCGGATTTTCCTTTTCCTTTTTCTTTTCTTTTCTTTTCTTTTTGCTGTTGGAATGAGGTGATATGGTCCTCCTCCACCACCACCCATGCCAAAGGGAATGTTTTGATTTTGGCTATCATTGATCAATTAATCAATTGGTATCTACTCAAACATGCACAACGTTTCACTCACGAATCTTCCAGATGTTAACGTGCATTATTGAATGTCAGTGTGCTACCTAGCTGTTGAAAAAGCAAAACTTGCAACTAGTTCATAAGTGGGATGGCACATGACACGATATTTAGCAATTCTAAAGAAAGATTTCGCAGCTTTCCATATCTTAATTCACCCCATCATTGCATTCGCAGCCCCTAATAACCTATACACAGTTAAATACCATTGCATCATTCTCTACTCAATTTTAATAAAGCTCACTTTAAATCATTTCATTTTGCTATTAGCTTTGTTCTCAACAGTGTAATTATCTTTAAATATATCCATGGCGCGTACAAACCCTATCCTACATGTGGATTCTATCATGTTATGGTTTTTAGGTACAATTCATATCATCTCCTAGTACATCAGAGAAAAAGTATATTATCTTCCTTTTCCTTGGTTTTGGATCTTTTCAATGCTTGTATTCAAACTGTTTTATTGAATCAGCTCAACAATGAAAATAAATAAATTAATAAATAAAAGTAACCATTTTAAAAAAATTGTTATCAATATTTTTTTCGGGTGTGGAGTCGAGATCAAATGTCTAAGTTGTAATATGTTGTTAGAAGTTTAATGAGTAAAAATATATAAAAGGTATGTTGATATTAAAGTCAGTTCAACATTTGACATATATCAATTAATACAATAGTTAATGTATGTAACCTACTTTCTTGACTCAAACCTTTATTTATAGTTTCGTGATGGACTTTTGATTAATGTTGGTCTAATTACGATCTAATTGTGAGAAATAATACTTTAATCAATCAATTTTAAGGTTAATCTACTATGATATCCTTCATTTTGATTGGTTTAATTCAAGGCCAAACAATTTGTTAAGTGATCATTTTTTTCAATAGTTTGTTCTTTCAACTGGTGCTTGATTATTCGAGCTAGTGCATGATCGATCGACTTGTTTGATGTCAACCAGATTCATTGATGACTTTTCGAACTAAGGATTGACCATCTGGACTAATGTATGGTCGACCATCCAAACTGATGTACGGTTGACCAACTTATTTGATATTATTTGATAACTAGTTAGGTTCGTTGGTTTGTTCTCCAAATTAAATATTAATTGTCCAACCTATGATTAATTGTCTAAGCTGGGACTAATAAACCAATACAAACATCATTTATTCAAATTTATTTGAAACCATCAAATTATGTAAGTTTCACTCTTTACATATATGTTTTTGTAATTTTATTATTTCTACAAATTTTAACAAGTGGCTTATTCACTTCTCCCTTTCACTTTATTATCTCGATAGTTTCATTTTACTTAAGAACGCATAGATAGATAGATATATAAATCTACAATATGTTTGTATTTTTCGAATCGTAATTGTAAAGGTAATAACCTTCGTACCTTATTTTAACAAAGAGGGAATAAAAAAATAATAATTACTAAAATTTTTTCTATTGATGTATAATATAGTTTTTATTAGAAAATAAATTTATAATAAATATAGACTATGTTATATTAAGGCCACTAACTTAGAAATAGGATGACAAAAAAATACGCATCCGCAAATATTCGTGAATAAAATCTACAATGGATAGTTGGTATCCACAAATATTTATTACTTGCGGATTATGGGTAGTGAATATTTTAATACCTGCTTATAAACAGATCGAGTATAATATTATACTATCCGTATTCATAAATATCCGCTACCCACAAAAAGTAAAAATAAAAATTTAATTTATATTTTATTAAGTTAAATTTAATTAAAATTAAAATTAATTTATATTTTATAAGGTTAAATTTAATTAAAATTAATTTTTAATTCATATTTAATTTAGTTTATATTATTTTATATATTTTTTGTAATTTTATTTAAATTTTATTTTAATAATTTATAAATATATATTTTTTTCAAATATTTGCAGATATTCACGAATATCACAACTATCTACGAGTATTTTTTAAACAGTTATTCGTATAGATAGCGGGTGGATTTTTTTTCGGATCAAGATAATAGACACTATTCGACTTGACCATTGTCATTATTTTATGATTTATCACAATTTCATAATTCTTTAATATTGATTAGAGCATCTTGTCCACACGAATAAGTTGTAAGATGATAGGAAACCATAGTCCTGTTATTAGCAAATACTGAGTAGAAAACTTATCATAAAATATCAAATTGTTTTCTAGGTTTTGAATTTTCATATCTTCTTCATGTCAGCATTGAGTTGAGAATCCATTTGCAAGCTGGAACTACCGTGTAATTAATACATTGGAAATTTCCCTCTCAAATCAATTAAAAGGTATCAATATATTAATGATATTGAGGATATATTTTGCTAGTGGTATATACAATCTACTCCATTGATTTCATAGATATTCTTTATATTTGGTTAACATCTACATCAATCTTTTGAAGAACACCCTTATAATCTAGAAATTGGAGATTAACTTTCAAAAACAATCATTGCAAAAGTCACATAGTTGTCAACTTTTATATATATATATATATATATATATATATATATATATATATATATATATATATATATATATATATATATATATATTTTTTTTTTTTTTTTTTTGAAAGAAAATTAACAACCTATTATCATATTTAAAAGGAGATATTACTGACTCATCTTTTGATTGATGGTATTGTTAATACTTTTAATATAATCAATTTTTTTAATAAGTATAATAGATTATTTGTAATACAACAAGTATCGTATTCATAAGAATTTGATACAATATATGATGTTTGGACATGTTTGACTTTAAGAAAATAGTGACTGGGTTGTATAAGACGAATAAAAGACAAATTGACACATAAAATTATTGATTTAATGTAATATAAAGGTGTTAAAAACAATTTTGACTAAAATGTTGGTTTCAATATAATAAAGACGTGTTGAAGCTAGATTTAATCACTATATCCCTTTATTGTATTGATAAATTATTATTTACAAATATGCAATTATTCATGTCTTGAAAGTTCTCTTCAAATGTAAAACATTACCAATTACAAGAGAATTTTAAAGGGTTACATCTCACTTTAACACTTATGATATTTAGCTCCTCATGATGGATGATAAGAATTCAATATCAAAAAGAGACATCCTTTCCTATCATTAATGATGATCTTTAAAGTACAAAGAAAGTGTATGAAAAACTCTCTAAAGTCTCTTTACAAAATCTGTTTAGAAGTCCCTACTTAAAGAGAGGAGCAAACTCTCTTTTTATAAACATTCCAAGATGTGGCTTTAGCGATGACATCATGGCTTCAACAATCAAGATTTCTTTTCAATGTGGGGTTCCTTTATGACTCAGGCATCTCATTCTTATGTTGTAACTCCTGAGAGAACTTCTAGAAAAAGGATTCTTTATGGCTTTAGCTCAGGTCCGGTATTTGAAGTTTCCCTCCAAGATAGGTTTCTCATGTGGCTTAGGCCTTAAGTATCACAATTAAGCCATACCAAAGTCAGTTTGCCAAAATTCTTTTATTTTTTTCATTTTTCTCCTTTGAGTCTTTATGTTCATCAGAATTTACAAAAATAAGTAAAATTAAGATGATTTCTACAAATATTTAACAAAATCAAAATAAAACAAATGTCAAATTGATATCAAAATAACTCATATTAGGTTCTTATCAAACCAACATGACTTAAAAAGTTTCTCACTCCTTTGACATTGTTAGATGGAGAGAGTTTAGAAATAACTTCCACCTCGGTCGAATTCACTTCAATTCCCTTCTCAGATGTCTTATGGCCTATGACAATACCTTGTTTTATAATGAAATGACTTTTTTCCCATTAAGCACCAAATTGGTTTTCACACATCACTCTAAAACAGTGTTATGATTTTTTAAACAAACATAAAAAAAAATTGGCCATAAACATCTCATCAAATCTCACATACAATACTGAATTTCAAAATTCAATTCATACTTACCAAATTTAAAAAGTCATTCTTACCACGCTTTACCAGATTTTAGAATTCTTACAAAACCATCCTTATTTTCCATATGATCATAATGGCCCAATTTTTAAAATTTCATACACAATTATTGGGTATTTCTTCGGACACCCAATCTTTTGTTTTCTTCATGTAACCCATCAAACATGTGAAATATCACAAATGACTTTTTAAAATTTTTTACTTTAACCCTAATTTTCTAACAATTTAATCTTAATCCTGCAGTTGCAACGTGAATCTCCTCCAAGTTTTGACGGTGGCAGATGCATCTCCTCGAAGGTTGACTTGACGGTGGTAGCTGCTTCCACGGTGTGAGTTGCACTTTTTGCAACGGAGAAGAGGCCAACGGCCAGCGGCCAAATTGCATACGAATTTGTCTATCAGAGTAGAGGGTAGCGACAGTGGTGTCGTATTTTACGGAATTCATTTTCGAATCCTTTGTAAATCACTTCCGGATGCATCATTCTGGTATAGTAATTTGCTCTACTGGAAACAGTTTTCCGGATTTTGTTTCCCACTCACAACTATTTCAGAATAACTTTTCTCGACATACTTTTTCCAGGAATAAAATGATAAGGTGCAGGAAGAAAATGATAGACTGCAGAAAGCAAAAGCCACAATTATTTTACTCATGAAAATTGCGAGACTCTGTATTAGTGTTTGGGCTTTGAGCTTTTAACATGGGGTGTTACTCCCTCCACCACCACATTTTCTCCCTCCACCTCCCCAATTCTATTACTTATTTTTTGAATTACAAAACTAACCTTTTATAATTACAAAAATAACCTTTTTACTTTTTAATCCTAATTATTTATTTTAACCCTAAAATCTATCTTTCTGCCCCTTCTCACTCACCTCCCAATCTTCTCAGATTCTCACCCAAACTCCATCACATCCGTTTCTCATCTTTCATTTTTTCTCCATAGGCCTGATATGCCTCCTCCTCAAAAATACATTATTAAAATGCATCAAAATATATTCAAAAATAATATATCAAAAAATATAAATTATATTATTTAAATATCTTTAAAATTAATATAAAAAACTGTAAAATATAAATAATAAATAATATAATGATTACGATTTATATTTTAGGGTTTTATTACGCACCTTCACGCCTTTGAACCAGCACCTTGAAGCATCACCCCACTCACGGCTGAAGATGAATTGCTTTCCCCACTTTCAATCTTACTAAACACAAAGTCCACCACACTCTCACGTCACAATTCTATAAAAGAGAAGAAGAAGTGGAACATGAGAGACAACCAACGATAGTAGAACCTAAGAGTGAACCTGAGAAAAATAATAAAGAGAAAGAGGGAAAAATGATAAAGAGAATGAATGTTCACGTGAGATTTTAAATAATAGGGTTAAATATGTTTTTAGTCCCTAAACTATTGGCCGTTTCTGGTTTTCGTCCCTCTTCCAAAGTAAGGTACAATTTGGTCCTCATTCTTTAGAAAAACGTTCGTTTTAGTCCTCAAAATTTTGTTTTTAGTCCTCGTTTTAGTCTTCAAAACGTTCGTTTTTTCGACTAAAACGAACGTTTTTTAAAGATTGAGGACTAAATTGTACCTTACTTTGGAAGAGGGACGAAAACCAGAAACGGTCAATAGTTTAGGGACTAAAAACATATTTAACCCTAAATAATATTAACCCTAAAATTTTAATAAGGATAAAATAGGAATGAAAAAATAAAAAAAAGGGTAAAAGGGGAATGGGATGATGGAGGAAGCAAGTTGTGGTGGTGGAGGGAGTGACACCCTTTAACATGCCATGTGAACTGAGTTTGCAAAGGCTTTTATTATTGTGTCACCCATTTTTGTTATTCTCTTATCGTAAGTTTCTTTTCTGTTTTGACTACGAATTTTATTCATGAAGACTGGGAATCCAAAATAACAAGATTAGATTTGAAACTTCAACTGTTCTAGTAAATAGTTTTATAATATCTAACCTTGTAAGAACAACTAAAGTAAAAGAAAAATCATATATAAATATATAAGTAGTCAACTGAAAAATAATATTAATTCTATATATAAATAAGTTTAAATAATAGTCAACAAAAGTTAGGCTCGTGGGCACTACACTTATTAGCATTAATTATATTTCCATTTACGTTGCTCATTCAATAAAAAGTTCATCTCGTTATTTATTATTTATTAAGTATCAACATTTTTTTATATTAATTGAAACTTACGGATGTCCATTAATATGCTTGATTTATATTTTTGAAATTGTAAATAAGACTAACTAAAATTAATTCTTAAAATAAATTTAAATAAAAAATAGTTTAAAGTATAAACAAATGAAATTACATAATAAAAATAAAACAAGTGTATTTTAAAAGTAACTTTGAATAAAAAAAAATTCACTTCTAATTTTATTCTCATCTTTCGATTATTAAAAAAAAATCAAATTAATATTCCTAACAACAGAATATGTATATACATTATATTAGATACTATTATACTTAACCTCGTGAATAAATATGTGTAATTAAAATGCATATATATTGTCAACATATATTCATTAAATTAAAAATATCCTTTTGGTCATTATGAATGCATATCGTATCGGTTTAAGTTAATTTATTTTTTGCGATTTTTGGTCAAAACAACTATATTTTTTAATTTTATTATTTTCACGTAATTTGAACCCTATAATTTTAATATACTGATAAAGAAAAGTTGTTAAAAGAATAGTTGGTTCAACCGCGCAGACACGGAACTGAGTTATGTTTCAGCCGGCTCATAATCAGAAATGACAATCCTATTTACTTTTACTTAATTATTTAATTAGTTTATTGTTTATAGATATTTGTGTATCGACGGAGTTTCAAACCCAGAATTTTGTCATAATGGAAACAGTTTCAGGGAGTAAAATATGGAAAGCACACACGTCGCTGGTGATGGTGCAGGTATTGAGCGGAGGCTATCACGTTATCTCCAAATTGGCTCTTGACGTTGGGATCAACCAAATTGTCTACTGCGTCTTCCGCGATCTCATCGCCTTCCTCATTCTCGCTCCCATCGCTTACATCCACGAAAGGTTCTTCTCCATCTCACTCACTTTTTTTTTTTATGCATTTCAACATCCAACCATGTGCTGTAACTGATTGCGCTTTCATATTCCATTATTTTGCTTCAATTTTCATTTCGGAGTGATCGATAAATACAAGTTCATCGATTATTCTTCTCTCAAATCGAGTCTTAGATGCGTGCATTATCATAACACCTGCGATGATCCGTTTCCACGAACTCCAGTGAAATTTTTTAGACTATTCTGTTGCCTATTTCTTTTTAAGTGGATTGTCCGTCGTAGATAGCATTACACATTTTTTGAATTACAATATCAATTGTTTTATTACTAATTGTAGGTATGGTTGAATAAGACTAATCCAATTAAGAACTCGTTATTGTAACTAAAATTTAATTGGGTTAGTCAAAGTAAATTCAATCAATCCAATGCTCTAGCATATTTAAATTCAGTTAGATGAGTTGACTCACGAAGAATCCCTATCCACTTATATTCACAGAAAAAGAAATATAAATTTAGAATTATTTTTCCGAATAAATTATTTTCAAAAGGAATTTTCTGTTGATAACAATATAAATTTATAATTTCGCTTTTTTAATATATTTATGAACATATATTAATGATGTACTGTTTTTTCTAATTAATGCTAAATTTATACTGTTGGTAACAATAATAAATTTTAATTAATAATAATTGTCATTTACAATTTTTTTCAATTAATAATAATAATAATAATAATAAATATTTAATTGTACTATACCATTAAAAATAATAAGAAAAATATTAATTTTTTACTAATAATTCAATTTAAAAACTTAAATTTAATATTAATACTTTATGTTTATTATTTTTTAACATCAATTTAATTTAATAATGATTAATTTTTAAATTTTATGTAAACTGATAAAAATTAATTAATAATTGTTAGATTAAATATAATAATACAAAAATTTTAATAATATAAATTAATATGCTTTAATAGTTTATATAATATTTTTAATTAGTTTTATATATACTTCGAATTCCGACCTGTTTTATCTTGTCAGAAAACCATTGTGCCTCCAAAATCAGCTTTATGAGTATGTTTTTAGTCTGATGCAGAAAATAGGTAGGCACGTAATTATTCGATACTGAATATATTTGTGTAAGTTTTGTTTTCTTTTCAAAAGGAGTTTTATTCGAAAAAAAAGAGTCTATAAAATTGTCTTATACTCTTGTTTCTAATAATTTGGCAGCTCGGTCCATGTAGGAGGTTTTGACTTAATGTTAAATAAACTTTCGATTAGATCTTGATCCTTGTCATGGTTTGATGTGCATTCCCGAACCAAGCCCATCATTCAAAAGAGATGAAAGTTCAATGAAAAAAAAAAGGTTGCAACAAAATAAACATCCAATCTCCTTGCTCTTGAACATATTCAAGAAATTCTTTTTCTGAAACGGTTGGCTAACATTATAACGGTGAAGAAAGCAAGTGACAAATGATGTATGCGTGATCAAAACAATATTTGTCCAATTTATTCGCATTCATAGTCGCGCATATACAATTTAGTAGATAATGTTTTGGAATACAATATACCAAATTTTATAAGTTTTATAGATGCATATTGAGAGTATAATCAAATCCAAATATATCTTTAGGATAAAATATTTTTCATGATGAAAATCACTAATTATTGTTATCAAGTGATATTGTTTGGGTTAAAAAATGTCAGGATTATCTACAACTATTATTATTAAGTGATGTTGTTTGGGTTAAAAAATGTCAGGACTACCCACAAATATAAATATTTAATGAACAAGATCCGGAAACTCATGTTATGGAGAAATATAGAAAGCTATGTTGATGATACAGTGAAGTCAGATTCTTCCTTTGATAATCTGATCAACTTGTAGGAGTTGTTTACTACCATCAATTGATAGTAGTGTTGAAACTCAATACTGACCAATGTGTCTTTGAAGTAAAGGGAGGAAATATTTTAGGATTTATACTCAAATAAAGGAGAATCAAAACAAGCTCGGGTAAAACAAGCTCGGGTAAACGTGCAGTCATCTAGCATGAATATGCAAAGTTCTACAAGTGTGAAATAGGTGCAACAATTAATAGGTTGTATGACTTTCCCATCATATTTCTTGTCTTGAGGATGTGGTAAGTATTTTCATATTTTCAATGTCTTTGATAGAGCGATTAGTTTTCTTGGACAAAGGAGTGTGAAGAGGCATTTAAAAAATAAAGTAATACTTGGCCAATTCCTTTGTCTAGTTAAAGCTCAAGATGGACAATCATTTGCGCCTTTACATCACAGTGGTCGACCAGACCATTAGCTCGATTTTGGTATAAAAAATAAGATGGGATATCTATTTTTCTCAACAATCACTATGCCAAAATAACTTTTTATATCAGTTAAAAAAGACTTTTATACCAGTTTTTAAATAGGTATAGAAGCAGTATATAAAGTTTTCAACCTTTTATACCAGTTCTTTCTAGAACAAGTGGTGTAAAAAGGTTGACTTTTTATACTTGATATTCCTAGAACAAGTATAAAAAGTTACTTTTATATCTATTATTGTCAAAATAGGTATAAAATTTTCACTTTCTATACCTATTACAAGGGACAAAATTCCAATATCAAAAGATAGAAAAGACAGTGCTTGTTGTGGTTGTCATAGTCAAACAGTTACGACATTGTTTCCAAAGTTATACAATAGTGGTGATGATTGATTTGTCTACTAGACAAATTATGAAAAAGCTAAAAGAATGTTCCAGGATAAATGACTAAAAGATGAAACGAGTTATCAAAATATGACTAGAAGTATCAACCACAAGGAGCTATCATGGGCTAGGTGCTATCAAATTTTATAGCATACAAAACTCACCTTACTCGCCTCCATCGAAGCAAAATGAGGAGTCATGATGAATTTTATTAGTAGATAACAATTTCAATCTTAAGGAAAGTAGGATAGAGATAATCTTAGAAGGACTAAATGGTGTTCTCATTAAACAAGTCTATTTAGAGCAAACAATCCTCAAGCTAAGTATGAGACATTGGTGCTATAGTGTTTCTCACTACATGGATGGGCATCAAATGTCTCGTTGCAAGTAAAGACTTTCAACTTGTCTTCGGGAAAGTTTTTGGTGAATTCCAAGTGAAGGGTCCACAATTAGCTTGGTAGTTGAGTTATGTAAAGGTGTAAAGGTTCTTTCTAATTGGGTATTTCAAACTTTTATACATGCTTATGTATTATAATGTCAGCCTCACATTCAAATTGGTTAGTGATCATGCGTCTTACTTGAAGAACAAGAGGTGTTGGTGCTACAAGTAGCAAACAAGCCCAATATATGATACCTAACAATTAGAATGGAACTTGTTGATTCAATGCAAGTTAAAATGATCAGAAAGAGTGTTGCTTGATTCATGATAATAGATGGGTGTTTATTTCAGTGAAGACATTCATTGTTTGTTTTAAGATGTCTTACTAAGCAGAAAGCACAAAAAGTATCAATAGACTTACATTCAGGACTTTGTGGAAGTCACATTCAGAGATGATAATTGGTTTGTAAAATTAAATGAGCAAGCTATTATTGCTCAACTTAGAAGGAAGATTGAATGACATATGCGAAAATATATAACAAGTATCACCAACACATTGATTTTCATGTACATCCTTTTCAAGAATCTGCATTCCAGCAATGTCTCATGATCCTTCCATACATAGGAACTTGACATACCAGACCCATTTTCACAAGTAGCTCAACAGTTGAAGTTCCTAGTAAAAGCCATTGAGTACTTACAAAAGTGGATAAAAGTTAATCCACTAGCCATGATATTTGTGACAAAGGTTAAAATTTTATTTGGAAGAACATTGTTTGTAGGTTGTCCCTAGGATACTAATCTCCAGAAACGAAAAACAGTTCGCTAAACTATAAGCTAGAGATATGTGACAATCACTCAACACCAACAAAAATCTTCACTTCAACAAAGCACCATCAAACCAACAATCTTAGTTAGTAAAATCTAAGACTAACATTAGTGCAACCAAGGGATACAATAGTGGTTGTTTTGGAAAAGATGCGACTTTTGGCATCGGTTCAAAAGTCGAAGTAGAAAAAGTTATGATTTTGTCTCGATTCAAAAAACTCAAAGCAGTAAACAAAAAAATGGGTCTGTTATTTTATGCCTTGATTCACGGCATAACCAAAGCATTAAGACTCTATGACCTTAGTTGTTTAGAGAACCAAAGTCATAGATCTAATTTAAAAACGAGTCAACTGAAAAGTCAAATTTACAGTGGGATTTGACTTCAGTTGTTTATAGAACTGAAGTCATAGACCCATTTAGGCTTTGGTTTTATTTGAACCGAGACATATATGTTTGCGATAATTGCAAAAGTGTTATCGCGTCATTTTATGTTTCGATTGCAACGAAACCGATGCCAAATACACGAGTTAATATTCATACATTTTACTAGTGCAACAAAAAAATATAAAATTAAAAGTAAACCGATGAGGAAATCTACAAACGATCGTAGTTAGAAAAAGTTACGATTAATATACAATGGTGTTGGTAACAAATAAGGCTGAGAGGATTTGCAACAACCTTAGAAAGCTAAGGTCAGCGAAAAAATCTACAATGATCTTAGTTAAGGCTGACATGAAAATTTACAACAGTCTTAATTCATAAAATTGCGCTTGATGAGGAAATCTACAATGCCTTAGAAAAACTAAGGTTGATGAGGAAATCTACAATGATTTTAGTTAATAAAAACTAACGTCATGAAGAAATTTACAACCGTCTTAGTACATAAAAACTAAGGTTAATGAGGAAATCTACCACAACTGTAAAAACATATAAGGTCAACGAGCAAATTTGCTATTATCTTAGTAAATAAAAACTAAAGTTGACAAGAAAATTTACAATGACTTTGGAAAAATTAAAGTCAGCGAGGAAATATACAATAATCTTAGTCAATATAAAAACTAAGATCAACGAGAAAATCTGCAATGATTTTAGTTGGCAACATCCATTATATGGTAATAGAAAAAAAAAAGTTAATGATTGCACAAGCCTATAGTTATTCATCATGCCTTCTACACGTTCAATCTCAACTTATGTAACAAAAAATAATGACATATTATTCATTATATGTGTATTTAACCTCAAATTAATAAAAAAATTATTACAAATTATTCATTATGCATTCTTCATGTTCGATTTCAATTTAAGTAATTAATGAAAAAGTAATTATAAGTTATTTATTATGCATTATACATGTTTGACCTCAACTTCAGTAATTAAGAAAAAAATAATTACAAGGTATTCATCATGCATTTTACATATCCACTCTTAGTTTGAGTAATTAGCAAAAACTAACTACAAGTTATTTATTTTTTTCATTTTGTATGTTCGACTTCAACTTGAATAATTAACAAAAGAAATATTATAGGTTACTCATTATGTGTTTTACATGTCAAACTTCAACTTGAATAATTAACAAAAATAAATTAATTACAAGTTATCATGCGGATCAAATCTTACTATGATTTGAATAAACATGACACCAAAACTTAACATAATAAAAGTGTAATTGAATTAACTATAGAGGTAAATTCAAAATTGAAGTAAAAATACCACGATAAAAAGAAGTCATAAGAACTTGTAAAAACTAGGGCATTACTCGTCTACCAATTATCAATTACCCATAATTTTACATGGATTTAAGAATGAGAGAACTATACTTGGATGAAGAGATCACACCTCCTCAATTGTTCATTCAAAACCCATCATCCTAAAAGTGTTAGCAATTTCTAAGACTTTTTCTATTAGAAATTCAATTATGAGTCTTCACCTTTATATACTACTCCACTTTCTCATTTTTATCCAATGTGAGACTTAGACTCACACTTGAATTTCGAACATTCTCAACCTCCTTCCATTTCTTCTTTTTGTCAACCCAATATGCATTGTCCTTTTCGAGTTGTTTCATCTCATTAGAAAACTATTAAAATTGAGATTGCATATTTTTCTTCTCGTCCATTAACTTGCATTCAAAGATGTTTAAACTTGTCCACATAAGCCTTTTTCCTATTCATTTATCGTTGCATGTGATCAGATTCTTTTATTCTCCTCTCTTCATCGAAAAAGGCTTCTTTAGTATGTAAGCCAATTGAGCAAGCCTCAACGGTGACCCTATTAAGAGAACTGAACATATCTTTCAAAAAAGTTGTTAAGGATTGTCCTTCTAATTGTGGGAGAAATGAGGAATTTTTGGATCCTAAAAGTTCCATGCTCCCCTACCACTAATCCTTTTCTACGGGATACAAATTTTCTATAAATCAATTCCAAATTGGGACAATGAACATTTGACTTGGAGTTACTCAAGTCTACCGGTATTGCACCTACATGTACTAAGTCTTTCTTACCCTATCCAATTAAGTTATAGTCCCCAAAGCCTCACTTAAGTGTCACTAAAATCCAAACCTACCTTGCTTATACCCCTTTTTCAATTGCAATCTCAGTATCCTTTATAGTTTTTTCTCATTCAAATGGTACGAGGATCACCATTTGATATACAAAGTAAAAATAATATTATCAAACATATCATAAATATCAATGTGCATTTTCATATCAACAGTTCAATATTCAAACATTAATAAGGTAACAATCTTAAAAATTGAGTTTAGTTTTTTTAACATTTGCACAATTATTTTTACTTAATTAGTATTATTAAAATTTTTTTTGAAAATAATAGTATAAATAAATATATTATTTTTATATTTCATTTATTGTGTAAATGCAATAGTTATAACTTATTAAGTAACTTAATGTAAATTTGTAAGCTATTTATTTACTTGTTTAGGAATTTAAAAGAAATAAATACTCAATTGGAAAACGCTTGTTAAACACTATTACAAACGAAACCTTTAATGACGGTTAAGAGAAGTTTTTGACAATGGTTTAGAATTTGTCATTAATAAAATTGTTATTATAAATTAGAAATAATTAATGACGACTACAATCATCATCCTTTGAAATACTTATAACGGTAATTTTAATTTTTTTTATTTTCTACTTATAATGACAATTTAGATTAAAATTGTTATTGTAAGTATTTTAAATGATGACATTCTATCTAGTTTACAATCAAATAAATATAATAAAAAAATAAACCAAAATTAAGAAAGAAAACTAACCCACAATGAAAAGGAGATGGGACAACGATTTTTAGATGGAGGAGGCAGCCATGGGGCGTGGGGGGTGGCTGTGTCTAGAGTTGATGAGGGTGGCAATGAAGGGAAGGTGAAAATATTGTCATAGAAATTAGCAAACAGACAATGACAACATAGAGATGCGTGAGTTTGTGAATTCTTTGTTGACATCTTCGTCTATGTTTTCTTGTTAATATGAAACAATAACAAAGGTGATCAAAGAACGGTAGACAAATGAGAGAACAAAGGAAAGAGAAGAAAATGAAGAAAAAACATTTCGTTGAAAAGAGACAAACAACACAAGATAGAAAGAGAAAATAGAAAACAAAACATACAATAACACAAACAATGACAACTCTAGTACTAACTATCGTTGTTTTTTTTAATGACTCTCTTAGTAGTCTTACTTTTTTACTTTTAATCACGATTTCTTGATTAACTATTTGTTGTTTTCATTTTAATGATAATTGAATAGAAAATTATTATTATTTTCTTTATTTTCGATTTTAACAACTGTCTCCACATAATCATCATAAAACAAAATTATTATGTTTACAAATTTATCATTGTCTTTTTTTGTGACTTCTAACCTATACTTAATTTACATCGTTAATGAATTTGTTTTCAGGGTGAAAGTTTTTAAATTGGAAATAATAAAACTAAATGAAATGTATAAATGAGAGTCATGGAAATGATTTTATAGCATATTCTATGATAGTGCAATTCTATACGTGTTATTTAATTTTAGGTGTAAATTTTGTTCCAATAGTGATATCATAACAAGACTTACTTTTATAATTTTTTATAATTTAAAAAGCTAATTTGATTATACAATTAAATATATTTTACTCTAAAACTCAAATTTAAAATTTAAAACATACATGCTTTCACATCCACATATTTTAATATAAATTTCTTAATATGTAGGTCTCAAACCAGTAACCTACATTTTAGATGTTTGTGGAATTAATTAAAATCATATAAGAACTTTAAGGTATGTGTTTTTTTAGTTTTCAAAAAAAGGTTCTGGTAATCAATTTGAAGAACGGCTCTTAAGAATAAGTTTGAAAAGTTACGTGTTTGAAGATCTAGTTTAAAAATTGTTTCAGAGAGATGAGAAAATGTAAAAAAGAAAGGGAATAAGGAGATTTGTGTTGTTCGAATTTTTGAAAAAACGTAACAAGTTTTGATGGCATGTTGAAAAACAAAATGGAAAACTAAAATAGAAAACACAATTTATCTTTTTTTTTTAACTTTTAGAGACATAAAATGAAAATAAATTTTGAAAACTATTTTACCAACACAATTATCAAATACGTTTTAGTTTTTTTAAAGAAACCCTAAGTTGTGCTTACCTTCACTTGAGAGTAGTTGGTGACTATTTTTTCTCCTTTTATTAATTATAAGGATGTCTTATTCCTTTTAACTTTTTTGGTTGACAATGGGTATTAATTATGTAGGACATTCTTGTTTGTGAAGATATTATTTTGCTATAAAATGAGTAGACAGTGGAGAAAATCTTAAGCATATAGCTGAAGATTAGATATTTGATGTGTGCTTCTCTAACTCTTCTGCTTAACTTTTGTGTCTGTTGATAATTTAAACTATAGACAATGTATGTTAGGTTCATTATTAGTGGACATTACTTTAAATAGTTTGTTCTTAGTTTTACTTTGATTTGTAAAGTATATGTAGATAGAAAGAGATTTTATGTTTACATTTTAGTATTTTACAAGTTTAATATAAATACAAAAATATTATATAAATAAATTTCATTTTATTATTTATTATTTTAATATATTATTAAAGTCATTTATATTTTATTCTTTGGAGGATCTCGTCCATACCAATATTTGATGTTTTTATCATAAATATATTTGTTGAAAATTTCACAATAATTCAAGATAATATCAATTTATATTATATAACTTTAACTTATTAAACAATATTTTAAAATTGAATCTTTTTGAATTTTACTAATTTAATACTTATGTTTAATCTTTTGATCATTTAAACCCGTATGTTAGGTTGACTGTTAATGAACATTAGTTTTAATAATTTAATAGGTTTGTTCCTATTTTCATTTTTATGAGTAATGTACAGTAGATAGGAAGAGATTTTATGTTTACATTATAATAATTTATGAGGTTAATAAACATATAACAAGTGTAAAATAAAGTTAAATATCGTATTGGAATTTTTATAGTTTTTATTTCTATATTGTTAGACTTTCAAATTATATTAATTTTGACATTTTAAAATATATTTAAAAATTTTAATATATTTTAAAATATAATAGAAAATTCAGTAAAAAAATTATAAACTCCTTTTTCTAAAAAAATATATTTAATCTTTCAAAACTTTTTCTCCTTAAATATTTAAATTTAAGTTTTGGATTAATTCATCCTTAAACTTCATCTTGTTTACGAATACCATATACCTTCTACTTTAATTTTATTCTAATTTCTTTAATTTTATTAATTTATTAAATAGACAGTTACAAATTTAATTTTATGTAAATAACTTTTCCTTAAATTTAAATTATTTACATTAAATATTAAAAATTCATTAACTTTTCTTTTCGCTTTTAAAACTTTACATTTTACAACTTAAAATAATAATCTATATTATCAATAAAATACTTTATTTTTGCAATTACTTTTTGGAAAAAAAATTATAATTTTAATAATATTT
This sequence comes from Vigna umbellata, assembly GCF_029865625.1. Classification (NCBI taxonomy): domain Eukaryota; kingdom Viridiplantae; phylum Streptophyta; class Magnoliopsida; order Fabales; family Fabaceae; genus Vigna; species Vigna umbellata. Next base: position 84,313,799 of record NC_142165.1, on the reverse strand, counting down.
GTATTTAAAATCAATATAATAAATAATATAATAAATTGATAATTATTATAATAATTAATTTTAATTTTTTATTACCATAAAAAATTGTACTATTGGTCATGGAAAATTGATTAAGACAAGAATAACAGAAAACATGGTGTTGAAACACTTGGACCGACCAAGAGGCAGAAACAGAATTAGTTAGAGATTGGGGGTCTTTCCTTTGGCATCAGCAATGGCAACATAGTTTACTTCTTTTGTGGCATCCATTTTCAACGCTTTCAATTCAATTTCAATCAAACCCCAATCTTGAACGTCAACTGTGTCCTTCTTCTGTAGAGAGATTTGTATTGTAATCTAATCAAATCTAAGCTAATAATAATGGCAGCAGTGTCAGGGGGTGAGATATGGAAGGCCCACACTGCCATGGCAATGGTGCAGTTATTCAACGGAGGCTATCACGTCATCACCAAAGTTGCCCTTAATGTTGGCGTCAACCAAATCGTCTTCTGCGTCTTCCGCGATATCATTGCCCTCGCTATTCTCGCTCCCCTAGCTTTTATCCGTGAAAAGTACCTCCCTTTCTCTCTCTATCTATCTATTTCTATCTATCTATCTATCTGAATGTTCGCGTTGCTCTGAAAGGGGAAGTGAATTGATTGTTTTGGTTGTTTGTTTTCAATGTGCTTTATGCAATGCATTTATCATTGGTTGTGTGTTCTATTGGTCCCCCGTTTATACGTCTGTCATCAATTCTACTTTCTTTGATTGTTAGGAGGGGAGCCGGCAGTACCATTTTCTAACATAATCTCTGTAACCCACTTGCGACTATTGGTCAAAACTCATTGGAAACTACAAAATTACCCGTGAATTTCATTAGTAAGAAGTGAAACTCAAAAAACTTTAATTTTTCATAAATTTATACTGATAATAATAAAGGGTGTGTTATTGGTGTCCCCACCTAAATGTCCGTATTAGTGGTGTCTCTCTGTGTTTAATTGATCAAATTATACAGTTATGTATGCCTAAAATGTAGGCCTATCTTCCATCTAGAGTTATAGTTTATAGTATGTTTCAGTAATTAACTAATAACCAAGGGTTATCACGATCGAGGTTTATTTGTCAACATCTCAAGTTTGATTCTGAAAATGCTCATACTTATGGTCAATTTTTGCCTAGATTACAGCTAATTTTATTGTACTTTCTTTGCTCATTTAACTGTGCTATACTGCTTTATATTTAAACTTTAGAAATGAAATTTTAACTTGCTACGCTCTTTTATACCCATTTCTCATCGTCATTGCTTTACTTCTGATGCATCGTTCTCCTAATCATGTCTGGTTTGTAGGCGTACAAGGCCACCGATAACTAAACGCCTTCTCATGTCATTCTTCTTTCTTGGATTAACTGGGTAAGGTTATGGATATAGTGACATATTCTCTGTATTGTTTATGCGTGAACTATAGTGTTTTATTGATGCAATAGTAATTTGGCTTCTTTGTTCATGATCAGGATATTTGGCAACCATCTTTTGTTTCTTATTGGCTTAAGCTATACTAATCCAACTTATGCTGCTGCGGTTCAGCCAGCCACTCCGGTCTTTACTTTTCTATTGGCTGTGATGATGGGGTCAGTTTCTCTCGCTTCAATTTCTACACGTGTATTTTGTCAGTTTATCTTTTTCTAGGACACACAATTCCTCACTATTGTTGCACTGAAATTTATACATTAATTAAATCAAGACGCAACAGGACATAGAGTAATGTGCACCTGATAAACTTATTCATGCAGTACAGAAAGAGTGAACTTGCTAAGATATGAAGGTTTGGCCAAGGTTGGAGGAACTTTCTCTTGTGTTTTAGGTGCTGTACTGATGGTTTTGTATCGTGGTCCGGCATTGATAGGATATTCAGAAACAGACTTTGTATCACACAGTGAAATAAGTGCCAAAGGTCAACCAGAGCCTTCTGGATGGTTAATTGGTGGTTTACTGGATCTCGGATTTGATCAATTTCATCTTGGAGTTTTGTGCTTCATAGGGAATTGCATGTGCATGGCTGCTTTTCTAACCATTCAGGTTCATCTCCTTTTTATATTCTTCAAATGATTGTTGACTACAGGAAGCATTAAGAAAAAAAACTGGTAGTGATCACTGTCATTTCTTATCTCTATTAACTGATATTTATTTGTTAAGTGCCAATTCCATGCATTATACACATGACGTTATTCTCTAATAATCATAGTGTATGTAGTGAACCAGATGGTTCATCTGGAAAACCTGTGAGTGATCCTCTTAGCCATTTATGTTTAGAGATCTGGTCCAATTTTCAGGATTAAGCTAGTGATACTGTCTTGACTTGCTTCAACCCTGTAGACATGTTTACATCTTATTAAGCTGTTTGCAGCTACACCACGACAGTTGTGGAGACTGCAGGTGAAAAGTGGTTCCTTACGTTGAGAACTTTGAAACGGATGTGAAAATCGAGTTTGAACAAGAAAATCAAGCTTGGATGACAATTGAAAAAGTGGTTTTTGAAAGTAAATGAATGAATCAAAATAGTAGAGTAATGTGATGAAAAAAAAAAAGTGAAGCAAAAAATGAGGTTGAATTATTGGAAAAGTAAGATACGAACAAGAACCAACGTGACTAGATTCTTCATAAACAAGAACAAAGAATACTTATTAATTTTGTTAGAATTTTGTAAATATACTAATGGTGGATAGAATTTTATTTTTATGAAGATGTGGGTGGTGGTAGGGTCATGCTTACAACGCCTTGTCTTGTCCTTGAAAAATGGTGATTGAGTGTTCCTTGTTTCTTTTAAGTGGTAACCCCATGGGTTTCTTGGAAACGGCAGCATATATTGTCAACAGAAACTTATACAACTAGTGCTTTTTGTACTATGAGAAATAGAGAAGATTGGGAGAAAATATCCCTTGTGTGTTTAGCATACACATAGGGTAGTTTATTTATATTGTAAGATATGGGCCAATGCCCTTAATACACAATAGACTAAGCCCAAATAACAGAAACACACATTTTAACATCTAACACTCCCCCTCAAGATGGAGCATATAAATCATATGTTCCAAGCTTGTTACAAAGATAATCAATTCTAGGTCCTCGTAAGGACTTAGTGAATATGTCTGCCAACCGGTTGCTTGAGTTAACAAACTCAGTCTTGATATCTCCGGATATGATTTTTTCTCGAATGAAATGACAATCAACTTCAATGTGTTTGGTTCTCTCATGGAAGACAGGGTTAGAGCTAATATGGAGAGCAGCTTGATTATCACATATAAGTATCATGTGAGTGACATCTCCAAATTTCAATTCACTAAGCAATTGTTTAAGCCACACAAGCTCGCAAGTAGCTGATGCCATAGCTCTATATTCTGCTTCTGCACTAGACCTTGCCACAACACTTTGCTTCTTACTTTTCCAAGATATCAGGTTGCTACCAATAGAGACACAATATCCAAAAGTAGACCTCCTATCAGAAGGGGAACCAGTCCAATCAGCATCTGAATAACAAACGATTTTTGTATCGTTGTTAGGGCCATATAGCAAACCTTTTCCAGGTGATCTTTTAATATACTTTAGTATGCGAACAACTGCATCCCAATGGTCTTCACATAGGGAGTTTAGAAATTGACTCACCACAGTAACTGCGAAGGAAATGTCAGGACGCATAACAGTAAAATAGTTTAATTTACCAACTAGTCTTCTGTACCGTTCAGGATCTGAGAAAGGCTCCCCTTGATTTGGTAGGAGTTTGATGTTAGGGTCCATAGGTGTCTCAACAGATTTACAGTTCATTAACCCTGTTTCCTCCAAGATGTCTAACGCATACTTTCTCTGAGATATGACAATACCATCATTGGATTGTGCTACTTCAATACCCAAAAAGTACTGGAGTTTGCCAAGATCTTTGGTTTGAAAATGATGACAAAGGTGTTGTTTCATCTGAGAGATGCCAAGATAGTCGCTTCCTGTGAGAACAATATCATCGACATACACTATTAAGTAGATACATCCAGCACTCGAGTGGCGATAGAACACTGAATGATCCGCTTCACTGCGAGACATACCAAATTGTTGAACAACACAACTGAATTTACCAAACCAGGCCCGAGGAGACTGTTTTAGGCCATATAAGGATTTGTGAAGACGACATACCAATCCAGATGACTCCCCCTGAGCAACAAAGCCAGGCGGTTGCTCCATATAAATTTCTTCATGCAAATCACCATTGAGGAAAGCATTTTTGACATCAAGTTGGTAAAGAGGCCATTGTCGAAGAGCGGCCATGGCAATGAATAGGCGAACAGAGGTCATTTTTGCCACTGGAGAAAAAGTATCACCATAATCCAAACCAAAAATCTGTGTGTAGCCTTTGGCAACCAGTCGAGCTTTCAGACGATCAATTGTGCCATCAGGACCAACCTTGATAGCATACGCCCACCTGCAACCAACAACAGACTTTCCAGATGGTAATTGGACAAGCTCCCAAGTTCCACTTTCCTGTAAAGCACTTAATTCATCCATCATAGCTTGACGCCAACCAGCATGAGTTAAGGCATCACTCACAGATTTGGGAATTGACACAGAAGAAATGGATGAGAGACAAGTATAAAAAGATGGAGATAATCTGTGGTAATTAAGAACAGTATAATGGGGGGAAGGGTTACGGGTAGAGCGTATACCTTTACGGAGGGCAATAGGCAAGTCAGACTCAGTTGCTGGAGCCGAAGGAGACACATGAGGCGGCACCGGAAGTGAGTCATGAGGGAGACAATTACGGCGACTATAAACCTGAAGGGGTGGAGGTGAAGGATGATCCTGTGGTGAATGAGAGTCTAAAGAAGGAGAAGACAAAATGGGTGGAGCATCACCAGGAGGATCACATATAAGAGGAATATCAACAATAACAGGGAGAGGTACAGAACTAGAAGATAGATGTGAAAAGTAAAAAGAAGACTCATCAAAAGTGACATCAGCAGAGATAAAATGACGATTGAGGGAAGGGAAAAACACTTATAGCCCTTTTGTGACCGTGGAAATCCTAAGAAGACACATTTGTGAGACCTAGGAGATAACTTATCAAGACCAGGACTAAAATCATGAACAAAACATGTAGACCCAAAAACTCGAAGAGGTAATGGATGCAGAGGGTCTTGAGGAAATAAGATAGAATGAGGGATTTTGTTATCTAGGACGGAAGATGGCATGCGGTTGATAAGATAACATGCTGTGAGAACTGCATCACCCCAAAAACGTGAGGGTACTTGACCATGAATAAGAAGTGTACGAGTTGTTTCAATAAGGTGTCTATTCTTGCGCTCAGCCACCCCATTTTGTTGAGGGGTATAAGCACATGAGGTTTGGTGAAGAATGCCATGAGAAGCCATAAATTGTTTAAACGGTTGAGAAAGGTATTCACGGCCATTATCACTACGTAAATTTCGAATAGAAACCCCAAACTGTGTTTTTATTTCATTGAAAAAAGATTGGAAAATAGAAAACAACTCAGAACGATTCTTCATTAAAAACAACCAAGTACATCTGGAATAGTCATCAATAAAGGTAACAAAATACTGAAAACCTAAAATAGACTTAACACGACTAGGTCCCCAAATGTCAGAATGAACCAATGAAAAAGGAGACGGCGCCCGTTGTGAGACACTACGAGGAAAGGAACTACGAGTATGCTTCCCTAACTGACAAGACTCACACGACAAACTTGATAATGTGGACAACCTCGGGACAAGTTGTTGTAGTTTGGCAAGACTAAGATGACCGAACTGAGCATGAAGAAGGGATGGTGACTCCATGACAATGCCAACATGTGGAGAAGGGCGGAGATGATAAAGGCCATGAGACTCACATCCTGTGCCAATCATGTGTTTCGAACTCCGGTCCTGCAACCAAACAAAATCTTTAGTAAATGAAATAACACAATTAAGAGTACGAGTTAAACGACTAATGGACAATAAGTTGAAGGGAGACCCAGGGACATAAAGTACATGATCAATGGATATGGATGGAAAAATATTAACAGTACCAATACCATGAGATGAGACTCTAGACCCATCAGTCATTGTTACTGAGGGTAAATTATTCAGACATGACAAGGAAGAAAACAAGGACTTGTTACCAGTGATATGATCGGTGGCGCCTGAGTCAAGGACCCAAGGTCCGAGGGAGTGAGTTAGACCAACAAAAGGTGTACCTGTACGTGCAACAGATGCAGATGTAGTGGAACCAGAGTGTTGATGATCCTCATACCATCTGAGAAATTCGTTAAAGATTGTAGGTTTGTCTACGGTATTACATGAAGTAGGATGGTCTGCAGACGGTGATCGGGGAGGTGGATCAGAATTTGCCATTGCTACAGGTCGAGGAGGACGTCCATGGAGAGCGTAACATCTATCAATCTTGTGGCCTAACTTGCCACAATTGTCACATTTTGGACGTCCTTTACTTGGCTTGCGAGACCGACTTCGATCATCACGTTGAGCAGCCATAACAGAGGAATCATCAGTATGAGGGGATGTCTCAGTGACGGGTTTGCTCGGTATACGCAAAAGAGCAGAACAAGTAGAAGTAAAGTTGGGTATGACAGGAGAACCCAAAATCTGATCACGGACATGAGAAACATCATCAGAGGGTTCGTATAATGCCAACAACATGAAGAACTTTGATCGTTGTTCCAATTCTTCAGCAGGAGTGGAAGCAGGAGGTAATATATCATTAAAGTCATGAAGAAGGGCATGAATTTTACCCAAATATTCTGCCATGGGACCAGGATTGCGCGGACCAATAACAGTTAATAGGTCCTGACAAACACCATAAAGACGCTAAGTGTCATTTGTGTATAACAACTTCGCTTGTGCCCATACTTCTGAACATGTTTCATAGGATCGAAACATTTGTTTCAGTGAGGAGTGAATGGTGGACTTTATAACAATGCATAACTGAGCATCAATTTTCATCCAGCGGGAAGTGTCATCTATGGGAGCAGTAGTCACATTTTGAGTAAGATGATCTAAGTACCCCTGACTCTTCAACCAAAGTTTGATGTCGGACGCCCATGTTGCATAATTTGTGCCATCTAACTTGTCAATGGACAAGTGTACATTCACATAATTGATATATATTGAGGGATCAGAAGATGAGCCACCAATAGAGGTGTTTGTAGACGAGGAAGACGCCATAGAGAGGGAGAAACCCTAAAAATTCAAAGTGCTCCGATTGACGCAACGACCACAGATCCAGAAAGAGGGCGAGGAGGCGATCACGGCGGTGCTGATCGGCGGCGGAAAGCTCCGGCGACGCGCCGGCACGCTCGGCGGCGCGTGGAGGCGCGTGAGTGGTCCGTTCGCCGCGATCTTCGTACCACGGTGGTCGCCCGGCCGAGACGATTCCGATGGTGTGGTTGCCGGTCAATTCTGGAACTCCGGTGACGGTGGCGGCAGCGGTGGCGGCGGCGGCGACGGCGGCAGCGGCAGCGGCGACGACTGCGACGACAGCGGCAGTGATGGGTGCCTGAGACCGTGGAGTTGACTGGAACTATTCCTGTGCTCTAGATACCATATGAGAAATAGAGAAGATTGGGAGAAAATATCCCTTGTGTGTTTAGCATACACATAGGGTAGTTTATTTATATTGTAAGATATGGGCCAATGCCCTTAATACAGAATAGACTAAGCCCAAATAACAGAAACACACATCTTAACATCTAACATGTACTAATCTCCCTAGCAACAAGACCCTGGGCTATTACTATCAAAGTTCACCTCTGTTGAAAGGAATATTCATTCAACCATTCATTTAGGCTTTCGAAGTTATTAGAAAATGAACTTTAAGTCGAGGAATGGACATCTTGAACATGAACTAGATATTTGTAGGTGGTTCAATAGCAGGCGATAATAGGTGATACGATAGGCCCAACAAAATTCGCTAGGATAGACTCTAATACCATATTAGAAAATGAACTTTAAACCTAATTCAATCTCATAGAGTCAGCTTGTATGGCGATATGAGATATCTAACTGAAGTAAATGTTTGAAAAGTTGCATGTTGGATAGTGTCAAAAGGATTAGTGTGCAAAACAAGTAATAGATGATAGCATCATTCTAATACCATGTTGTTAAGAAGAGAAAAACTAAGAAGGAAAATAATGAATTATGTGTGTTATACAGACGTGAGTAGTCTTATTTATAATGAAGAAGAAATACAATTCTAAGGAACAAAATCAATATCTAATAATGAAAAATATTTAATTAGACATTTCTCTATCAAATCATATCATATCTCCTTATTTAGTGTAATCAAATGATATCTTTACCTCCCCCGTCCCCGCAGAGGTTGACCCTCTTCCCCATTAACTTGAAAATTCCCAATCAACCAATGTTTCCTCAAGTGTAGCCAACCATATCAGAAAATAAAATGTAGGACTTCTAGACCATGCATATCAGAAAAAAAAAAAAAAAAAGAGCTACCACCGCCTCAAATTTCTCCATATGAAGTTTAACCATGCTACTTGAGCCTTGAACAGCTGTCTTATAACCATCATCAAGTTGAATCCTTTTATATTTGGTATCCATAACTTGCTAACCCATGCATGCCACAATCTCTTGTAAATAAAATTGTGGGCAGCTCTTCTCTCTAACAAAATGGGATTGATACTTGTTAGGATCCAGTGTCCAGGTATGACACTTAGTCTTACATTGAAGTACAGGATTCTAGTATGGGGTTTATAAGCCTCAGGATCTCTAACCTCAACAACTACCTTTTGGAGTAAAGTATGGTTCTCCAAAGTTCTGATCAATTTGTATCAAATCCTTCCAACACGTCTCTCATTTGCTAGTGAGCCACATAAATGATGACACTGCCATTGCAGTGTTGCCTAGGACTAGTCAAAGGGCTAGTGCACAGGCAGGGTAAGAAACATTGTGGGATTTAGGATCCATTGCAAGTTATTGAACTTGAGTCGTACATTGGAATTATGGAATTCTATTATGGTGTCTACGAGATCTTGGGCTCTCCAACTAGAACTGCTAGTTTTTCTTTAACAGTCTCAATAAAAACTTCCCTTTCACCATCTCGATTAAAAATATTGTGATTTCACCAATATTTTTCATTATTGGATGCCTTCCCAAAGTTGTGATTCTTTCTGTCACATTGAATGATTTACTGCTTGAAAAGCCGCTCTTCAAGTTGTCATTTAAAATTTCTTAATGATTAGATCAGCCCTGCTTACTCTGCTAAAAATTTTAACAATTTACGTATTAGGTTCTGTTATATGTGAAAAATGTGTTAATTATTGTTGTGAAATATTTCCAGGCTCCACTATTAAAAAAGTATCCTGCAAACCTGTCTGTCACGGCATATTCATACTTCTTTGGAGCTGTTCTGATGGTAACTACATCATTCTTTGCAACTAACGAGTCAACTGACTGGAGATTGACACAGTCTGAAACGATTGCTGTTATTTATGCGGTGAGTCGCTAGAACTTCAAATCAACTTTCAATATTATGAGCCATTACTAGTTATCTTTGGTAACCTTAGTTCACCTTCTTTATTCGTCATTTGTGCGGTATCATTCTTGAACACCTCAAATGCCAATTTTATTTTTATTGAATGACGTTTTGAGCATGTGGTTAGAAAGGGCTCACAGGCTCCTATCATGAGCACTGTTACCGTTTCCTCTCTCTAGTTAGTTAGCCAAGTCAATTGGTTAGTGTCCGGATACTTTGAACCTTGTATTCTAACTGTGTATAAAAACTGTTGTATCCTTAAATTCATCAAATAATAACAGAATTTAGTTTTCTTCCTTGATAAGTTTATCTTGCTTCTCTTTGAAGCTTTACAAATGGAAGCATACTCACTTGTGTATTTTTTTATCAAGGCATCCAAGTTTGCATTTGAGGAAAATGAAAAGACGTTGTTCATGCATGCAGTTTTATAAGTTTTCCTTAATTTTCTACGTTAATTTTGGATTGAATTTTGCTGAGCGACTTTACACTATTTGTAACCTATATTTCTCCTCTTCCACGCTGAGAGAAACTCTGCCAGGATATACTGTTTGAAAAACTCGAAAGCCTTGGTTATTAAATTGAAATAGCATTTTCTGTTAATACTATGAAGAATTCACGCTGATCTTGGATCAGATTCAAACTCCTGAATTATTGATTCTGATTTGAATGCTGAGCCTGCTTTTGTGGGGAATTCATAGTAGACCTTCAAATAATACTCCTCCAGCGTATTCTGAAATCTAGTGGCATTTATCACTGGGCAATAATATTTCCCATAGATTACTTTTTATTAAAAAGTTTGAACTTTTACTATTTATCAATGTAGCTCAAATATGTGTTTGTATATATTTTACGAATTAATATCATAAACACTATGTCATATGCAGTTGACTATATCTTTGATTTGACACATCATACATAGAAATGAGGGCACTATTAAAAAATTCACATATAGAGAAAATTATGCTGTGCTGTTTATAGATCTATAATATTTTTTTTCTTTTGGTTTCGTTGCATTTGTTTATATATAGATATTAAATAAAAAATAAAAATCACAGAACCAATGAATTAGGATTCAGATGACACCAAAAGTTTAAGTTCCAAATGGTGACCAGAATTCTGTTCTGCAAATGATTGCCAAGCCAATATTAGAGTAGCAAAGTTCTTTTTTATGTGGTAAGCTGACTGGCTTTTTTTTTGTACCCTAAATAAACTGATCTCGTTGTTTGTGTGGTCGGAATATGAAATACATACAAAGTTCTGAAACATTTTCTCTCAATTCAGTTTCTTCGATTTCTAAAGCCAAAATCATGCCTAACAATGGAAAAATAGAATGAGAGTGACTAAACATGTAGAGTCTTACAGATGTTTCCATTGTTTGTTCAGGGATTTATCGCATCTGCCCTTAATTATGGACTGATTACATGGTGCAACAAGATCTTGGGGCCAGCCATGGTTGCTCTTTATAACCCACTTCAACCAGGAGCTTCGGCTCTCCTGTCCAGAATTTTTCTAGGAACTCCAATTTACATGGGAAGGTATATCTCCTATTATTCCTAGTTATTGGTGCAATTTACATTCTATATAAGCCAACTCAACTTCTTTATGCTATTTCCAAAAAGCAGCACGATATGCTTTATTTTCCAGAAAAGATGCATAGTTGTCTTCATTAACCAACACGTCTTTGTTTTCTATGCATAGTTGTCATTTAATTTGGTGGTGTGTGAAAGAGTTTTTACGAAGCTTATTTAAACTTATGAAATTGATTTACGATTCTTATAAACTGTTTTTAGTTCATTTCAGTAAGCTTTTTTGTGTAGTTTATTGAAATAAGTCTCTTACTGTTTTTATTTCTTTATTGATGACAACAGCGTCGTAGGGGGATCTATGATCATTATTGGTTTGTATGCGGTTACTTGGGCGTCTTACAGAGAAAGACACGCAGCTGCTGCAGTTATTTCTCATGATAAGAATTCTTATAGAATTAACATTTTTTCAGGCCCCTCCACCATGTCCCCTAAGCCTTCAGATTAACGGTATGTAAAAAGTTGTCTCATTATTCTTTCTTGTTTTTATATGTAATGTTTTCAAGAATTCAGAGAGAATCAACGTTAAATTTTTTATAAACTTGTCCACAAATTGGACTGGGTTACAGCTTCAAATTATTTCATCAGAATTGTTTTTAACAATAAATTTAAATCACCGTTAGAGGTCAAATTAGAAAGAAAAAAAGATGTAGAAGTGGCGGGATAATTGTTTTTAGTAAGAATAGGTTTAAAATAAGTTTATTTCAATAAACCAAATTATTATTTTGGGCTTAAATTCTAGGTCTTTGTGGACTGATTTCTAATTGGGGTTTAAGGCAAATTTTTCTTGCTCCTGCATATCTTCGTCCTGCACTATCATAAATATAAAAGTTTTCCATTATGTCTTTTTTAATTGTGCAATCCAGAAATAAAAAGTGATTTCCATTATGATAATATTCGGAATAGTTTTCTACTAAACTAATATTACAACATGAAAATTACATTATTTTAACGAATCTCCGGGAATATTATCATAATTTTCAATTTTATAAATTGTTCATAGTAATTATTTTCAGTCAACTACTAAGCTTTTAAATCATTATTTTCATAATAAATATATCTATTGAACTTTTATATTTAAACTACCATGCATTGGATAGAAATCATTTAAATGTAATGTTTTCAAAACATTTTTTACTCAAATTATTTTAATGGTTTGTAACACTTTGTCATAAATTTTTCTCGACACACGTGTCAAAAAATTCTCATAACTATTATCAATTATTTATATTTTATGTATTACTTAAAATCAACTTTTAATTTTTTTTATACATTTTTTCTCGTTTTATCCTGTTATATAATTCGTTTATGGATATGTTAGTTATTTTATCGTTTCCAAACATTAATCTAAATAAATCTTAAAAGATAAGGGTGATTACGTAAACAAAAGTCATTAAATTTTATCACTTTTCACGATAAGCAATTTACGGTAGCATATCAAAATAAACAATTTTTAAGATGTTTTTAATTTTTATTTATTCTTAACATTCAAACATGTTAGCAATTATAATAAATATCTTTTAATTAATACATTTCATTTTTACATTTTTTTCCACCTTTTGTCAATTAGTTTTACATAAACACTTTATACACGTTTTTCTTTTGGGTTAAATATGTTTTTCGTCCCTTAAGTATCACACGATTTTGGATTTAGTCCCTACTCGAAATTTTGAAGGCTTTTAGTCCTCATAGTTTTGAAACTCTTACTATTAGTTCTTAAAAATGAACGGAGTTAACTTTCATGTGATGTGGCAAACAGCGAGAACACTCTTATGCCAGCTTCCATCTTCACTCTCTGACACGTTGGTTGTTTAACTTTTGAAATGAGATTAAGTATGTTTAATTTGGAGGAACCTTACTTCGTCATCTCTTATAAATGAAATTTTAAGAAGTTGGGTTCTTCTTCATCATTGCAGTTGGGGGCAAAGAAAGTTGAGGAGGTACATCTGAAGGTCGTCTTCTTGAGGAGGTAAGTTGATAGGTTTTGTTTTGCTCTTCTTCGTGTGAATATAAGGATTGGGGATATAGGGTTTGGTGCTGCGGAATCAGTCTCGGAAAATTCCATCCATGAATTCTCGGTCAAGGTAGAGGCAATACTCATAATCTCAACATCAGAAAACCCTAATTTTTTTATTATTTCAATTTGGAAACAATTATAGAAACGTGAACCTCACCACCCTCCCAAATCTCCTTTCCCCTTATTTCCTAAACCTTGATAAATAACATTAACAGTGAACGATTGCTTTCGTTTGTTGGGATTCTAAATTTGAAGCGTCAGAATCCGTTGGAATGCAGGGAAGTGGCAGTAGCGGTGGCACTGCTCCGTCGTCTGCGCCGGTGAAGCAATATTTGCAGGAGTTCTCTAAGCTGTTTCAGTACTATCTCGACAAATCTACCCCCCATTCCGCCTACAGATGGATTGGGACATTGGTCATGGCATCCATCTACGTCTTGCGTATTATTTACATGTAGGGGTTTTACGTTGTCTCTTACGGCCTCAGAATCTACCTCCTCAATCTCTTGATTGGTTTTCTCTCCCCTTTGGTTGATCCAGAGCTTGATCCCTCCAAATTAAACATACTTAATCTCATTTCAAAAATTAAACAACCAACGTGGCAGAGAGTGAAGATGGAAGCTAGCATAAGAGTATCCTTGTCGTTTGCCACATCACACAAAAGTTAACGCCCTTCATTTTTAAGGACTAATAGTAAGAGTTTCAAAACTATAAGGACTAAAAGCCATCAAAGTTTCGAGTAGGGACTAAACCCAAAATCGTGTGATACTTAAGGGACGAAAATCATATTTAACCCTTTTTTTTTCATCATACAAAAGAAATGTACTTTATACACATTTTGTTGGCACTTTCTTCTTAATTTCTTTATGCACCTCATCACAAAATATAGACTTCCGGAAACTTTGATCCGAAATAGACATGGGTGGTGATATTTCCAAACTTGATGAGTGTTTTTTGTAAAAATATTTCTGAAATTGGTTCAGTATGTTCCGGAAAGTAAAATTTGAAAATTACAAGGAAGAAAAAAATATGATAAGATGCACGAAGAAACAACATTTGGTTTGAGAGAAAGCTATATAAATTTAGTTTTTTAAATCAAAGTTAAATTTATTTAATGTTTTAAACGTATTTTATGATTTTAAATTAATTTTTGATATTTTTTTTAGTATTATTTAAGAAATGTATTTAAAAACTTAAATAAATTTTAAAAAATTATTATTTTTAATAAAAAAAAACATATTTAAGCTTAATACCTAATAAATATAAATAAAGTATCACATATTTATAACATTTTAATGAGTATTTTACTTTAATGGACCTACACTAATTATTAAACTTTTCTAAACACTTCATTAATGATTAATTTGGTGATTGTCGAATCATCGGGGACCAAATAGTACAACTAAATTAAACAAAATAAAACCATTACCAAATATAATGTTTCAACAAACTTTCAAATAGAAAAAATTAGGACAAAACACGATATCAAAATGGTAACTTATAATTATTAATTTGCCACTTTTTCCTATACATGCCTTCTTTCATTATTGTCTTATTATTTTCAAATACGATTGATTTTTTTTATTGTATTTGTATTTTCTCACTGGAAAATAGAGAAAAGAAACATTCATGTTTTTATTTGCATTTTCGAAAGTAATTATCAAAACATCGTTTCGTTTTTACTTTATTTCCTTTTAAATATCTAGACAGAAAGATTTGAAAACAAGGTTTTGAAATTATATTTCAAAGTTACGACAAATTGAAAACAAAATTATTTATGAAAATTAAAATATAGTTTGAAAGATGTTATTTCTTTACTATTATATCAAATGTAACCTAATCCAATTTCTCAAGAGTTTGATAACATATTTTGTAGGTTTAATGTCTCAATAAGTCCCTATTTTTGTTCAGAATTTGAAATAGGTCCCTTTATTTTTTGGCGTCTCAATTGGGTCCTTATTTTTGTTAATTTGATGCAAGTAAATTCTTTCCGTCAATTTCATCAAACGACGTTAATGAATGTGTGACGTGGCCTTACACGTGTCAATACTGTCCTCAGGCCACGTCACACATTCATTAACGCCGTTTGATGAAATTGACGGAAAGGATTTATTTGCATCAAATTAACAAAAATAAGGACCCAATTGAGACGCCAAAAAATAAAGGGACCTATTTCAAATTCTGAACAAAAATAGAGACCTATTGAGACATTAAACCTATTTTGTATTGTAAACTAGAAATTCACCCTGATCTGATAAAAATAATATTAATATTAATAAAAATCATGATATAACCATTATTCAATTTACTCTATTATTTTATTGACAAAATGTCTGTTTTAAAATATTCAATTATTCAAATACCAAATAATTAAGAAATGTAAAAATGTTTTGAAGTTATAAATTTTAGCGAAATAAAATTTCAAAATTTGTGACCTAATTGACCTAATCCAATTTAATTTGAACATAGGTGAGTTGGGTTAGGGTAAATTAAATCTAATAGAAAAAAAATGTAGAAACAAGTGTTATCTTAATTTTTTTTATTGAGTTGAGTAATGGGGTTTTTCCAAATTTAACTCAACTCTACCTGTCTGTATCTCTATTAAATTAAAATATGAAAAGTCTTAAAAAATATAAATAAATTAAGAAATCCATTCACACAAAAGAAAAACATATCAATTTAATCATAAAATCATATAGAAATCTTACTAAAAACATTGCAACGGAAAAGAATGGTTTGTTAAGACATGACAAAGCTCAAAAGAAAAAAAAATATACAGCAACAATGCTATTTAAAATAAACAAAAAACAGAAATAAAAATAGACCATATAAATTTATCATTTCACCTAAGATCTCGAATAAAATTTTCCAAAAACAAAGGAAATGTAATTCTCGAAAAGGATAAGGTAAAATAATTTCTGGTTCAAAATAGTGTTGATTAAAATATGAAAAAGTCGAAAAAAAAAGGGAAATAAATGAAGGAGCAAAAACTGGAAATGGATTTGATCGTTTGGATGGTTTTATCTTAAATTCCAAATGATAAACTTACAATTGGTGTATTTAGGTCACTATCGAAAGACCCAAAGTCCCTTGGAATTGCAATGATGTCTGAATGGTTGAAACCTACGATCAAAACGTTGTTTTACTCTTTCACATACTAATGCTTTGACTCGGTCTTCTCAGTCTGCTTTAAGCTTCATATACATACATAAATATCCTTAATTTCAGACCAAAAATGCCCACAAAAAGCAAAACAAGTTGTTTCAACATCGACATCAAAAACTTAATCAACACAATAAATACAACATAGTTATCAGAACTTCAACTAATACGATACCAAGATAAGAACAAACCAACATTTTTGTCACCTAAACTATCAGAAGAGAAGAGAAGAGCACTGCCATACAATGGATCACACAAATGGGCCTTGGCAGTTAAGCTCATAGGGCCCAAGAAGTAAAGGAAACGCCAAAACTAAGAAAAGAAAGAGGAAGAAAAAACCGGTTTCGGTTGTTGTGGTGTGTGTTTTGCACTCACCAACGACGCAGTTCTGTGCAGAGAGATCTGCGTATATTCTATTTCCGTCTTCACTGCAGTTTAATCTTCAAACTGACACTACCCGACACAACTAATTCTTCACTCCGATCTCATTCAACTCAACCACCATGCACCAATAACCCAAACCCGACCCAACCAGATCCAATCCAACACCGTCTCAGAGACATGGTCTTTGCCAAACTCCAGGGCGCCAAGAACAACCTTCGAATCTCTTCCTCCCTTCAGGATCTATCTTCCTACCGGAACATCGACCCCGAACATGGCCTTCTCCGAGACCCCATCAACGCAAGTTTCTCCAAGACCAAACCGCTCCAGCTCCCCAACCCGGGTCGCCGCAAATGCCTCGTCCCGATCGCGATCATTGCCTTCCTCCTCCTCATCCTTTTCCTTCTCTACAACTTCTACTCCCACCAAGCCTCCCCCAAATACTACGTCGTTCTCGACTGCGGCAGCACCGGGACACGTGTCTACGTCTACAAGGCCCAAGTCCAACAAGCGCACTCCAACAACTTCCCCATCGCCATCCAATCCCTAAAAGACGGCCTCCGGAAGAACCCCGCCAGTGGCCGCGCCTACGACCGGATGGAGACCGAACCGGGCCTTGATAAACTCGTCCACAACGTAACCGGTTTGAAAACCGCGCTCAAACCGCTTCTAAAATGGGCGCAGAAGCAGATTCCAGAAGCTTCCCACAGGTCCACTTCCTTGTTCCTCTACGCCACCGCCGGGGTCCGGAGACTCCCCTTCGATGACTCCAAGTGGCTGCTCGATAATGCGTGGAACGTGCTTAAAGGTTCGCCTTTTGTGTGTCGGAGGGCTTGGGTGAAGATCATTTCCGGCACTGAGGAAGCTTACTTTGGCTGGATTGCGCTTAATTATGACAGTGGCAATCTCGGGGTTGAGCCCCGTAAGGAAACCTACGGTGCTCTTGATTTGGGCGGTTCTTCTCTGCAGGTGACTTTTGAGGGTTATAATCAACAGCATTTCAATAGTGAGACTAGTTTGTATGTTAGGATTGGGTCTGTAAACCATCATTTGACTGCTTATTCTCTTGCTGGTTACGGCCTCAATGAGGCCTTTGATAAGTCTGTTGCGCGTGTTTTCAAGAAGTTTGGGTATAGTGTAGCGGATGCTGTGAAGGGGAATCTGGAGGTTAAGCATCCGTGCTTGCAGTCTGGATACAAGGAGCGCTACACGTGCTCGCATTGTGCTGCTTTGGAGAAAGGAGGGGAGAGTCCTAAGGTTGAGGGGAATGAGAATTTGTTAGGGAAGAAGGAAGGATCGAAGACCGCGGTGACTCTTGTTGGCGTGCCGAATTGGCAGGAGTGTAGCGCGCTGGCGAAGGTTGCTGTGAATTTGTCTGAATGGAGTGATGTTAGTCCTGGGCTGGATTGTGAGATTGAACCCTGTGCTCTTGGTGATAACTTGCCCCGCCCTACGGGACACTTTTATGTGATTTCTGGATTTTTTGTGGTGTATAGATTTTTCAACTTGAGTGCAGAGGCCACGCTTGAGGATGTGTTGGAGAAGGGTAGGGAATTCTGTGAGAAGAGATGGGATGTTGCAAAGAATAGTGTTGCTCCTCAGCCCTTTATTGAGCAGTACTGCTTTCGGGCACCGTATATTGCATCATTGCTTAGAGAGGGTTTGCACATTACTGATAAGAGTATAACTGTTGGTTCTGGAAGTATCACTTGGACACTTGGAGTGGCTTTGTTGGAAGCTGGGAAGGCGTATTCTGTTAGATTTGGCCTTCGTAGTTTAGGCTTGCTTCAGATGAAGATGAATATACCTTTTCTTGTTCCCATTTTGATACTTTCGTTTATTCTTCTGCTTTGTGCTTTATCGTGGGTTGTCAATTGGATGCCAAGATTTTTCCGGAGACAATATCTTCCATTTTTCAGGCATAACAGTGGGTCCAGTGCATCTGTCCTTAATATCCCATCTACATTTCGGTTTCCGCGGTGGAGTCCAATCAATTCTGGTAAGCTAATTGCACAACTGATATATGATTTTTTGATGATCCAATAAATTCATTTTCTGCGCTTACAATACAAATAAACACATGGAAGCAAGCACATTCATAAATATTTTCCCATTGATTTTGATCATTTTCTCTTCTTCACACCTGTTCCACGATCATCATCTTCTTCTTCTTCCTTCTTTGGTCATTGCTTCTTCTGCCATTCTTGAACATCCAGTCCGTATAATATCCATCCAAATGAGAACCCTTTATGTGTTCTCTTTTCCTTCATTCTTAAGCACGAATTCCATCCAGGTACAAGTCAAAGAAGGTAGCAATTAATGTTTCTTCAGAACAGCCACAACCTATTGATTCCTTTTGCTAATTATTCTCTTCTTTTATCTGGTACCAGTAAAGAGAAGATTCAGTCTCTTGACCAAAATGCCTTTTTTTCTCTTAATAATCTGACATCCTGCTTGAGGTGTCGGAGTGTTCGACATGTTTTTGCCACTGACCTCTCTCTGACACAAGCCGACATTCTTAGTTGAAAACGCAACAAAATAGATGAATCTTGTAGCATTCTTCCTTGTTAGGTTATACACCCCATTTTTCGCTACTGATAATTTCTGATGACTTCATGAATGTATTTAATGTAATAGCATGGAATTTCTGCAACTTAAACATGTAGAAGCAAAATCTGTTTTATGCATGAATTATCTTAATCAGATTTTCACAATATGATTCTTGGTATGATCATCTTGTGCATGGGGTTTGCACTTTATGATTGACTGTTAAGAATAGATATTTGTGTTAAGTTTTCTTGCTTTTCAGGTTAAATAGAGTAATGCAAATCCAATTATGCTTTATGCACCTTAGCGTTCTAGTATGTGAAACAAAATTACCTTTCCTTGAAATTCTGTATTGATCATAGATATGGCTAAGTAGAACTTATAAAGGCTTAGGCGATCCTCACCTCATGAATTAGCTTTTGGGGTTGAATTAGGTTTAGGTCGAATTCAAGATGATATTAGAGCCTGGATCCAATATTGAGCTATGCTTAATTATCCAGAAAAGAAATCTAACTACCTGTTTCCACTGCTTTCCCAGTGCAATCTTCCTGGCCTTTGGGTTTTCCCTGGCAATATAGAAAAATTCAATCCTACAATATCCATTCTGCAAATGTCAATCCTAAGTGTGAGATGTGTTGATATCCTACATCAACTGTAAATATGACTAGAGTATAGTTTACAATAGCTTGGACAATTCTTGTATGATTGTTATGAGATAGCTTTTTGAGTTGAGTTAGGCCTAGCTCAAATTCAAGAAGTTTTAATATCTTCATCCCTTATCTGAGAAGAACATTGCCCCAACCTTTCTAGATTGTTCCTACAAGAAGTTAATCACCCCATGTTTTTGTGTTGTGTGTCCACGTTTGCTGCCAATATTATGAAAAATTGCAGCCACTATTGGAGCACAGGGATGAAAGACCATCTTTGCCCCTTATTTTGAGTTTTCCAGTCCATATGCTTTCATGGTGTTTCTTTTTTATTTTATCTGAAGATTCCTATTGGTTTTCAAACCCTCCTCATTCAAAGCCAACACTGATTTCTGTTCAATACAAAAAAAAGCAACCCTTGGACCACTGCTCGATGGCAGTTTTTTTGTCATGCCTGGTGTTTTTCTGGCACACCAAGTGCTCGCAGGCACCCTCTTCTGTGCACCTGCCTGCATTCACGTCTCTTGTCATGCAGGTCTACTGATCTGCTCTGTTCTGATTTGTGGTTGACAACTTGCTCACTAGTCTCTGATCATTTTTATTTTGTTGAGTAGTAAACTATTCCTGAAAAACACTGATGCCGCATGTGAAGGGCATGTCACACTGTCTGACATTGTAGCGATGCCATTTTTTTGACTTGTCAACTTAAATTTAAAATCTTATCTTATTTTCCATTGAGATTTTGTTGATTAAGTAAAAAAAAGGAAACAATTTGGGGACAAAATCCTTCTTCTCAGTTTCGCAGTGCTCTGTTCTTCTGTTATGTCTTCTCCTTCATCCCTCCTCCTTCTCTAGTGAATGCGCTGTTGGTGGCTGTTTGCTTCATTGTCAACTCGTGCCACATCCTCTGTGTGGCTTATTGTGTCGTGGCCTTTAAGATTTGTTTCCTTCTTATCTTTTAGTGTTTTTTAGTCTCCGATGGTTTGTCAAAACAGGAGCATGTCATTCGTTGTGCTTATTCCCCTGCTTGTGCTTTCTACTACAAGGCACTAATAATAATGTTTGTTTTTTAGTTATAAAGCCAACTCCTTTTTATGCTTTTTATTGTATTTATGAAGTTATACTACAACATTAGAAACTTGTGTATAATTGTGAATCTGCTAATTTGTCACTTGATGAACTGGAACTAGAGGCTATGTTTTTCAAAGATGATGATCAAGGAGGACACCAAATCTAGATTTGATCTTTTTATTTTTGGGACAACTAGAAATATTATTACTATGAATTTATTTTTGTGAGACTCATTATTATATGAAATATTATGACATGTTTCATCTTTTATCTTGGAATTTTTTGTAAGAGTTGCATTGTGAAATGATCTCTTGTTCCTTTTTAGTATTGTTTTTATATTCTCAGTTAAATTCTGAATGAATTTATGTTTTACACATTAGCCATGTCGGTGTTGATGCTTCTTTGCTCCTCCATGAGATGTTGGAGTGTCATAATGCTTCCAACACCATCGCACGCCTGACACTTGAACACTGCACATGCATATGATTACTTCTTTTTCTTGTCAGCTTGGACATGACTTGGATACTAGGCTTAATCATAACCAGACACTTCAACGATAGTTATTATGTAAAAATCAATTTACTATTTTAACTCTGATAAAGTCAGCATAAAAAAAAAAAAAAAGAGAGCATACTCTGTAGTATACTAGTATTATTTTGTGAGTCATTATAATAGGGAAAAGTATGATGCTTCGCAAGTTGATTTGGGAATCTTTGGAGTGAATAATCTGTGTTATTAATGTTTAGAGTGAATCTTTGGTAGATGCTATGGCTATGAACTGATGTACTGAACAGTCCCTCCGTAAATGATATTAATTGAAAAACTGTAATTTATATTACTATATCTAGTTATGTAGCATTTGCAATTGTCACAAACGTGCATCATGTACTTCCACAGATACTGAGCTAGGTTTCAGATTCTTTACAAATGATTGTTGAGTTTCTGCTTTTGGATATTTTGAATGTCTTTGTGTAGCCTGTGTACTCTGTTGGTGAAAATTCTTTGTGATTGAGCGAGCTTTGAAGTCATTGTATGTACCTATGGTATTGCAGGGGATAGAATAAAGATCCCACTCAGCCCAAGAGCCGCAGGTTCACAGGGTAGATCGTTTAGCCTGGGACAGGGTCTTGGTGATAACAGTGGCAACATCCAGCTGATGGAGTCTCCCTTTCATCCATCAGCTGGTAGTTTCGTGCATAGTTATTCTTCAAACAATTTAGGGCAGCTGCAGGTTGACAGCAGTAGTATAGGGGCATTCTGGTCATCCCACAGAAGTCAGATGCGTCTGCAAAGTAGGAGATCTCAATCTCGAGAAGACCTGCATTCTTCATTGGCTGAGACGCATATGGTGAAGGTTTAGGGGGTGATCTTCTGAAAACTTTGGTATGCTTACACTGATATCTTCTTTAAAGTTACAGTTTTTTATATAAAACAAAACATTTTTTCCTTTTGGTTATCTTTACCAATTCGTCGTAGGCATTCTTTTTTGTAACATAAGAATAGTTATAGGTAAATTCTAGTAAAGCACACACGCATATTCTTTTTTGTTGATTGTCCTTTCTATATTTTCGAAGTTATTGAGACAAATTTCTTAACAATACTAATTAAGATTTCCACGCATTTCTCTTATGTTTGTAAATGCTGTTGTTCATGAGCTACAACTTTTATGGCTTGACACGAGTAGTAGGCCAATTAAATTGGACTGCTCAACATGAAAATTTTCTGGGCATTGCCTGAACATCTTGTTAATTGTCATCTGTAATGATACTTCTTCACAATTCCATGCAAATTGTAAAACATTGATACATGTCCCAGCATTTCAGTTTTTGTCATGGAGATGATCAAGGGGGCTAAAGAAGAGTTGGCAAGATTGTTTAATTCCATTCTAATTTACATCTTCTGGATCATACTTCTAAACTGATATCTTCCACGAGATGCATAGCACAACAAACAAGTTCTGATTCCATCATTCCTAACCACTCTCCTTTAGTGGCTACTGAGGATCCATGTTCTACTGTCACTGTACAGTTTTCCGGTACCATAAGCCTTTTGATTATGAATGAAGCATCAAAGTGTGGCTCAGAGAATATCTTCAAAGTGATGAGATCAATTCATTTGTGACTATTTTCGTGCCATTTTTTAGAGTAATAAACCTCCATTACTACAGAGAATCTTCCCATGCTTCAAAGGGGACTTGTGACTGGAAAGCTCTAAAAGTTAAATCTCTTAGAAAAGTTGTAATATAGTACAATGCTCACATCTTATATGTCAAATAAGCTATTGAATCCAGTTTTACTTTGCAACCTACTTACTTACTCCTTTTTCGTCCTAAAGACGTTATGCTACTTTCCAATGAAGCAAAGCGTTCAGCTCGAATATTTATACAGCAAACAGCATTCATTACGTTTAGAATTACTATAGATGTTCGGATCCCAAAATAAATAGCATCGATTTTATTGATAGAGAACTCTATCTTTGTCAATGTTTTTGAAATTGTTTTGCGTTCAGAATATTGTTTATTCATCTTCAACTTAGTAAAATTCGTAGTGAAAAATGTAATTATTATGACTTTGATTTTAATGCATTGACAATTTATAGAAATTTTGTATTATACAATATATGACTCGAGTTTGACTGCAAGACCTGAAGGAAATTATAAAAAAATTTAGTTCCTAGAACCATTCAAATGAGCTTGGCAACAGAATAAGTCTACACTCCTACCGAATTATAATTTATGCTAACCATGTACAAAAAATTATAATCTAATTATCTATTATAATTCATATTTAGATAAGTGAGAAAAAGTTATATTGTCGGTAAATTCTAATTCTAAAATGTAATTAACTCTATTTCTTTATTGAGATAAGTTTATCTATTACATAAAATAAGATTGAAAATTTGTTACAGTAATTGTAGCTTGTAACACTGGCTAATATTTCTTTATTCCTGCCTATGAGATGGTGGTTATTACATATATATCAGAATATTTTTAAATATAGTTCTTAACCATTCTTTTGACCTCCATTAACCGATTCTAAGTCAATTATATTTTTACTTAGGGTTTAGGATTTATTTTAAACTTGAAAATTTTCAAAACAATTTATTTATAAGTGGTTAATACAGATTAAGAACCTGGTTAATACATGTCCAACTATTGGTTAATACAATACAACTGTCTAATTATGTATTATTCTATAAATCTGATTGGCTTTAAGGTGTCTAATATGTGGTGTCGAGAGTAATAGATCTTTAAAATTATTTAAATCCTTTAAAATGAATTCTAAGTCAATTATTTTGATTTGGTGTTTAGTTTAAACTTGAAAATTTCCAAAACAAGAGTGGTTAATACAAAATTAAAATTAGGTTAATACATCTCATACTCCTGATTAACGGTATGAATGTATATTATTCTATAGATATGGTTTTTCTTTAAGACTCTTTAAGAACTGTCGAGAGTAAAAAGATTTTCCTTTGTCTTTTTCTCTCCGAAACTGTTAGTCATGCATGGTTATTTTTCTTCTAAAACTCTTAATTGCATGGTTACTTTTTCTTTCCATAACTGATAGATGTGTATATTTATCTTTTCTTTTAAAAAATGTTAGTTGTATATGATCATCTTTTCTTTTCGAAACTGTTAATACTTTTTCTTTCCGAGATTCATAGTCATGCACTTCTTTTCAAAAATGTTAGTTGTACATGGTTATCTTTTTTTTCTGAAACTGATAGTCGTGCATGTTACCTTTTCTTTCTAAAAGTGATAGTCATGCACGATTACCTTTTCTTTCTAAAAATATTAGTCGTCGATTATCTTTTCTATTCGAAACTGTTAGTTTCTAAAAATGTTAGTCGTAAACGATTATCTTTTCTTTCTGAAACTGTTAGTCATGCACGGTTACCTTTTCTTTCAAAAAATGTTAGTAGTCGATTATCTATCTTTTCTTTTCAAAAATGTTAGTCCTACACGGTTCTCTTTTCTTTCCGAAACTGTAGTTATCTTTCTTTCCGGTACTGTTAGTCTTATACAGTTACTTTTTCTCTCCAAAACTGTTAGTCGTATAGGTTACCTTTTCTTTAAAAGCAAACCTTACCTTCTCTTTTCGAAATCGTCGATCACTAACGACAAACCTTTTTTGGGTTGGTGTGCTGGTATATTTTATTTTCATTGTTAACAGGGATTATCTTCTCCCGCTAGTAGTTGTTATTTCTATTTCCATTTCAATCTGTTTCCTTTGAGCTTCTTATACACTTTTTTTTTTGCTGGATTCGTGTTTCTTGGTGAAATTTGTTGGTTAAATTTATTGGTTGTAAGGCTTTTTCATTTTCATTATTTTGTTGCTTAAAGAGAATACCATTTCAGAATGCAAAAACTATAACCAAGAAAGTGGCTATCATTTTTTTTAGTTAGGAGTTGTAACTCTTGAGGAATTGTGCCTTCACTTGGATTCATTTATGATAGTTGAATAATACACCTCATTTGGAGTCCTTACCATTCATGATAGTACGGGCCTTTATGCGAGATAGATTATAAATTTTTCTACATTATTATTATTATTAATTTTCAAAATAAAGTACATAGTACAAAACTGCAAACAACATTTCTGATATGCTTAATGCCCATTTTCTATTATTTTGTTACATTATTACTTTTTTCATCAAACAACATTTCTGATATGCTTAATGCCCATTTTCTATTATTTTGTTACATTATTATTTTTTTCATCCTAATATAGTACTTATTTATAGTACTAAACTACTATGACAGTTGTTTGGGACAAAGGACTCAGGAAATGGGAAAAAATTATTTTCTTTGTTGGTCGATGTCCGGACCAGACCTGTATCAATCATAAATAAATTGCAAACATTCAATTATTGGATATCCTAGAGATGTGTACTGTGTATTTGAGAGTGAAGATGAGGCCAAGGCAGCTATGCTTAATGTCCATATTTTGCGTAGTATGGATATCTTAATTGAATGATTTAGTTATTCTTCTAATTTCATTTTTATTATTAATTTGACTTTGTTAAGCATGATGGTTATGGGATCTATTAAGGATGAGATTTATTAAGGAGATACAACAATAAGATCTGATAACCATATAAGAAATTGACATTAATTTTTAACTAAAACATTAAGATAATGGATTAATAATCTTTAATTTTATATAGAACTTTACTTTCTCATTTTTACTTGATAGATTTATACTTGAAATCCTAATAACCTTCACATAAAAAAACAAATATAGAATCTGAAAAGGTAAATATAGTATGGTGTTGTCTCTTAATTTTGATTCTAATAGGCTAACAATATAATATTTTTTTTGCCTTCATATCTTTTGTTTTGTTTGTCGAATCAGTCTTAGCATTGTGGCAAGGTATGTGCATTGAATGACGGGTTATCGAAAAAACAACAGCATAAACTGAAAAGTACCCGTTTAGCTTGATGCTAACTAGGGAAGACGATAAAAATATTTGTATCAACAATTTATTGTTGTTGGAAAAGTTCAAAATTAAATTTTTGCTTCAACTCTTTGTCCGCAAAGTAAGTTTTATTCAATCACTGCAACATCCAGAGGAATTTCTTTGTCTTTGACATCTTGGATGAGCATAAATACTCAAAGATCCATACATTCAAAACAACAACACATCCATTTAAATCAATTTTGGCAGGGAGTGAGTGACTTTTTTATGCATAATTTCAAGGAAGAAACCAATTTTTCATGGATAGTTTTTGCCTAGTTAAAATTTCCTAAATAATTAAGATCATCTAGATATTTTAACGTTAAGATTTCCTAAATGATTAAGATCATCTAGATATTTTAAGGGGTAGGGGAGTGGGTGAGTTTTTTTTGATGGAGTTGAAACAAAAATTTAATGAATTTAAACTTTTTCAATAACAATAAATTAATTATATGAATATTTTTATCGTCTTCCCCATCATCAATTTCCTAAATGATTAAGATCATATAGATATTTTAAGATGTTGCTTTTTTTGATAATCATGATTCAATACACATACCTTGCTCTACAAGACATGTTTTATCCAAACCAAACCAGACCCTACAAATAAGACAAAAGATATGAAGACATGAAAATATATTATTGTTAGTTTATTAGAGTCAGAAGCAAGAGAGAACACCATACTATGCAAAAAATGGGCATTAAGCATAGCAGCCTTGGCTTCATCTTCACTCTCAAATGCACAATGCATAGCTTTCGGATATCCAATAATTGAAGGCTTGCAGTTTATCCATGATTGATACAAGCTCGGATATAGACTAACAAAGACACAGTAAATTTTTCCCATTTCTTTGGGCCTTCTGTCCCAAACAACTGTTACATTGTTCCCCTTTGACCATGAGCTGGAAATAAGTGTTGTCTTTGAGGCATTTGGTTCAAAGACTGATTTTGATGGAGAGATAGATCTATCAAGTATCGAAAGCAAAATTGGAGCATTAGAATTGGTACCTTCTGATGATTTTTAGTGTTTTTTATTATTCTTTTTTCATATTTAACTTTGCTATCCTTGGTTGATTTGCTCTTTGTGAACTGCAGCCTGTTGAAGAGGTGGTCCAGCAACAACACTGGGGAAGAGGTGCAGCCGTTTTTTTTAAAAAAAATTAACCTTATTTCTTTAGGTTTTTGTTGTTGAGCAACAGCAGCGCCTAACAATCAGCAGGAACAACAACAACACTCGATACGTCGAAGTCGGAGGAAAATCCATCTACCGCACCGTTATAGGTAATTAATACTACCCCAGAAATTGACTAGGTTGTTGTCTTGTGTTCTTTTAACAGCATAATGCAAATGTAAAACATTTCAAGACAAGTGACAAAAGAGTTTGTGTATAATCCCTTAAAAAGTATTGTCTAATTTTAACAACTTTTAAAATGATTCAATACAAACTCACAACAAACTTCAATAATCTCATTGTATGAACCATTAGATCTGCAGTAGAAAAAACAGAAAATATCTAGGGCCTGTTTTATTTTGCTAAGACACAAGGAAGGGAGAGATTGCCACTGTTGTAACTCACAAAATATAATTAAACATAAACCTTATTTGATATTTACACGTGTGATAAAAACATACTATATAGCACCAGAAGAGATTTCAGTTTCATTAAATTCAATGAGCCCAATCGAAATCAAACAAATGAAATTTAGATCACTCTAATTCCAATATTTCTATGCAACAGTAATGAAGTCTAACGAATTTTTTAGATTAACTATATCCATATGGGATGATAAAAAAAGAGGGAAGAATTGAAATCGGGTTAATACATCTCATATTGCTGATTAATATTATGGATATGTATTGTTTTATAGATTCGGTTTGCTTCCAGGGTCTTTACGTAGTGTCCAGACTAAAATATCTCTTATATTATATTGTATGAAATATTCTGATAGGAGTTAGCAGAGTCAGATGCCTTACGCTCTACAAATATACGATATTAATTATTGATTATTGGGTTTGATTACCTAAATATATAGTGCACTAATGGTTAATCAATGGACTTGGCTGCCACAAACCCTATAAATATATAATTGATCTCCAAGTACAAGGATCTTTTCTATCATAATAAAATAGTGACCTCTCTATGAAACATATCTAACTTCAGCGTCGGAGTGTCTTCGCAGGTCAACAACTCATCGGAGTGGATTGCGTTCTCGGAGAGATTAGAGGATCGAAAAAGAGCAGAGCAAGGAAGGACGACCGACCCTTGAACACTTTCAACCGAAACATTTTGGCGTCCACCGTGGGGCCGAGCGACATCCCCACGAAACCACTAGTAACCAAAAGCAATATCGGTCTCGACATCGCTACTTCGAATCAATACCAGGTTTTGCAACAAGAGTAAAAAGTTTCATAATAATTTTAAAGACATGTCTTCAGACCTACGTTCAACATTGTCAAGTTTCAAATGACTTTTCATTATAATTTATAAATTATAATATACTGAAGTGTTTACTTTATCTTGTTTAACTCATATTTTTGTGAGTAAAAGTATCCTGCATAGGAAGGATCGGTCCTAAGTTGAACCTTATCAGGTTCCCATGACTTTTTATTATAATTTATAAATTATAAAATATTGAAGCATTTACTTTATCTTGTTTAACTCATATTTTTGTGAGTAAAAATATTCTACACAGGAAGATTCGGTCCTACGTTCAACCTTGTTAGGTTCCAATGCCTTTTTATTATAATTTATAAATTTTAAAATATTGAAGCCTTTACTTTATTTTGTTTAACTCATATTTTTTGTGAGTAAAAATATCTCGCCATAAAGGTTTAGTCCCTTTTCGCTCGGTTAGTTGGACCACCTATGTTCAACCTTGTCAGGTTTCAATGGCTTGGCTCTTGTGCGAGCAAAACCTGGGCACCTCTACCCTCGTTCAAAGTATCCCGAGCGGTGTTTATTTATATTATCATAGTCAATTTCCTCATCTATTTTGTAGGTCACAAGGCAGTAAAGCACCTACAACTCATTTGTGACACACCTTAACACAGATTCTTCATTTTCGGCCTTCAAATGTTCAACCGAAGACCGAACGGTCTCGCCTGCTCGGCCATTCGGCTTCATAACCCAAATTATTTTGATATTAATTTGATTGGCTATGTTTTTCTGACCATTCAAATTCGAATTGTTATTTTCTCTTCAGTGCAAATAACAGGACCCTACGCACAAACCACTCGACCAACTAGAGCACACCCCTCGGTGATTCTATAAAATGAATCTACCTCGACCAAGGACAACAGAAAGCTCCTCGGTGATTCTATAAAACGAATCTACCTCGACAACGAACAAGAGGAGTGATAAAAAGCTCCCCGGTGATTCTATGAAATGAATCTGGATCACGAACGAACGAAAATCTCCTCGGTGATTCTATAAAACGAATCTACCTCGACCACGAACGCTCCTCGATGATTCTATAAAATGAATCTACCTCGACCCAAGGCTGAAGGAGTTTCAAAGGCGAAATCTTAGAATCCACCGCTTGGTGCAGAAAGGAATGAAGACTTAAATAGACTCCATAAATACAACGTAAGTAACCTCTCTTAAACTCATAATAATCCCTGCGCACCTCTTTCAATAAAGAGCTTACTTGGGCTTGGAGGGCTTATGTACTATATGAAATATACCAATCGGAGTTAGCATGGATTAATGGGTCAGATTGCCTTACGCTTTACAAATATACGATATTTGTTTCGGTTGAAAGTGTTTGATGGTCGGTCGTCCTTTCTTGATCTGCTCTCTTTCGATCGTCCAATCTTCTCCGAGAACGCAATCCACTTTGATAGGTTGTTGACCTGCAGAAGACACTCTAACGCTCAAGTCAGATATGTTTCATAAAGATGTCATTATTTTATTAGGATAGAAAATGATATTTGTACCTCGACATCAATTATATATTTATAGGGCTTGTGATAGGCAAGTTCATTGATTAATATTAGTGCAGTATATTTTTAGGCAATCAAACCCATTAGTGCAGTATATTATTGGGTTTGATTGCCTAAAAATAAAAATATACTACATTAATGGTTAATCAATGGACTTGGCTACCACAAGCCCTATAAATATACAATTGATCACCAGGTACAGGGATCATTTTCTATCATAATAAAATAGTGACCTCTTTATGAAATATATCTAATTTGAGCGTCGGAGTGTCTTTTGCAAGTCAACAACCCATCGGAGTGGATTGCGTTCTCGGAGAACATTGGAGGATCGAAAGAGAGCAGATCAAGAAAGGATGATCGACCCTTGAACACTTTCAACCAAAACATTTCTAAAATACTTTGAAATATTTGATCCATTAAAAAACTTTTAATATATATATATATATATATATATATACATATATATATATATGTATATATATATATATGTATATATATATGTATATATATATATATATATATATGTATATATATATATAAAAAAAACCAATTTTAAGTCATCCTAGAGCCATGTGATTCTATAATTCCATAGTCATTGTAAACAAGTTCGAAAATTTGTTATAGTAATGGTAGCTTGTAACATTTGTTAATATTTATTTGTTCCTTCTTGTTTCATGAAGTGTTCTAATATTAGTTTTTTTTTTATTAGAAGAATTGGTTAATTGACGTCAAAACTATGGTTAATGTGTTTGAGATATATCTCAAATTGTTTTTAAATATAGTTCTTAACCATTATTTTTATCTCTATTAACCAATTCTAAGTCAATTATTTTAGTTTATGAAGTTATGCTCCTAGTTTGTAAGTGGAGCCAATATATGATAGGATTGTGTTTTCTTTGACAAAATATTTGGCTTGTGTGTCGGTTTATGTGGCTGAAGTTAAGTCTTTTAGTACAAAGTGTTTTTTTACTTCTAGCTTAGGTCACAAATAGTTTTTTAAATATCCTCACAACATTTGGTCTGCTCAAGTGTCACATGTAGAAAGCACTCTAACGTTTAAGTTAGTATTTGTTTGAATAGTTCAGTAATAAATGTATAGTGAAAAGTCACCAACTATCCAAATATCAAACCTGTGTTTATAGACTTTTGTGATAAACTTCTAATTAAGATTGACCCAATTATAAACTTGACTTAGGGTTAATTTAATTATTTTTTACAACTAATCTTGTTTATATTCTAACCGACCAATTTATTGCTTGTCGTCACGACCGTCCAATTCATGACTGATCGAACAATCGTACAGTACAACTTGAATTAAAGGTTGGGATGCAACTTCTTTATAGATTGTGAACTATTTAGTTTAGCCGTGACAGTGTTGGTTAGATAAATTTGTTAGCAACATCTATAAAAGTTGTAGATTAGACTCTTCTATTACTTGTATTTGGTTAAGACTACTCGGTCTCTTTGTGACCGTTCGACTTATTTAGGTCTTTTGTGATCGAACGTTCTCTTGTGATCGTTCGGTCATGTAGTTCGGTTTTGTACGTTCGGCCTCTATTGCCAACGATCGTTCGGTTGTTCTGTTTTGTTTTTGTTTCTTGAGTTGGCTATATATTGTAGCCAGCTTTTGTGTTTTAGTATTGAGAAATTCACTCTCGAAATATTCAGATCATTTCTCTCTGTGTTTTCTCTTCTGTTTTTTCTTCTCTGGATTTTCTGGGTTTTTTTTTTCTACCTCAACAAAAGTATTATAAAAACTATTGTTAGTATATAAAAAGTATTATCAATATATAAATTTTTATAAATATATATAAATCATTATTGTAAATATATAATATTTTATGTTTTAAAATCATTATAGACTTGTATGATTACCATTTCATGAATATCAATCACTTTCATATAATTCAGTATGTTTTCTTGTATTTTCAGGTATTTGACAAATAGAAAAAGAAACAAAAGTAATAATGATTCACGTTTGAAAGTATTAAGAACTTTAATTTAATTAAATAAGGTATATTTTAAATGCATTGTATTTTTTTATACCCACGTTTAGGAGTTTTCAATTCATATATATGAAAAAGGAAAAAATAATCATGTTTTCGTAATTATAATGCTTGATACAAGTCAAAAACTTTTGCGTGTTCTCATATAAAAGTAGAATAAACATGTAATAAATAATTTATCTTTTGTAATGAAGGAATATTTTACTTTCTTTGTATTGAAACAATATTTATACAACACTGCCATGAAGGAGTATATATATCAGGTGTAAGCAAGTAAAATATTTCTTCATTACATGAGAAGAATTAGTCACTACATATTTATTCTGCTTTTATAAGGGTTTTTGACTTCCATCAAACATTCTCATTGCATCAACATGATTATTTTCCTTTTGATGTGAAATGAAAACATGAAGTATTAGTTTTTGTTTTTACATATCTTTCTACTTGAATGCAGCCTAATACTAATACCAACAGTAATCTCTTGAACGTGGGTATGAGAAAAAACAATGCATTTAAAATATACCTTATTTAATTAAATTAAAGTTTTTAATACTTTCAGGAATCTATTATTAGTTTTATTTCTTTTTCTATTTGTCTAATACCCAAAAATTTTAAAAAAACATACTTAATTAAATAATATTAATACTAATAGTAAAGTCGTACACGTAAGAGAAAACAACGCATTTAAAATATATCATATTTAATTAAATTAAAGTTCTTAATAGTTTAAGAATCTATTATTATTTTTATTTTTTATTCTATTTGTCTAATACCTTATAACACAATAAAACACTTATTTAAGTAAAAATGATTGGAATTCATGAAATGTTAACCGAGTCTATAATGAATTTAAAACATAAGTATGCTCATATATTTATAATAATTTAGATATTATTTTATATATATTTATAAAAATTTATATATTTATAAAAATTTATATATTGATAATAATTTTTATATCATTTTTGCGGGTCTCTAAAAGCTAAATAACTAAAATTTAGCTTATTTTCTTCTAAAGACTGGGTTAATCAAATGACTTTTTATTCAAAAACAATAAATATATACTAATCTTTGGATTCCACCACGTTTTTTCTTAATACTTATTATTTTGTCAAAGTTCTTAAATTTTAATAAATATTAACAATTTAGTAATTGTCTATTATTAAACCTTAAAAATCTTGGTGTACAAGTATATATATTATAAGTTTTTTTAATTAAATAGTAGGTAAAAAAAATTAAGTTTGAAATTGTTTAATAATAATATGTTAAGATTTTTTATCAAATATTTAAATTTATACTTCGTGCTTCTTCACTGTTCTTCTGCTCTCTGTTCAAATCTCACACGGTTCTAATCTTGCTCTCTATGCTTACAGACTTCTTTTGCTCTCTTTGTTCAAAGCTTCATTTTGCTCTTTCTTGTGTTATCAGGTATTAGACAAATAGAAAAAAAAAAACGAAAGTAGTAATGGATTCAAGCTCGAATGTATTACGAGCTTTACTTTAATTTTAATTAAATAAGATATGTTTTAAATGCATTGTTTTCTCTAATACCTACGTTTTGGAGTTTACTGTTGTTAGTATTAGTATGTGAGTATTATGTGAGGTAGTTGTCTATTATTTTACTAAATTACTTGTAGAGTTTATGGTTATAAACTTGAATAGTTTTTCATTTGATCAATAAGAACATAAAAAAACCAATTTTTGTTCATTAATAGGAAGCATACCATGTACATTGATAAGAAAGTTTTCTTAGTTGTAATGTATTGTATTGAGCTGGTCAAATAATTCATTTATTGAATTGTATTCATATATTTTGTTTTATTGTTATATTTTTACAGGTACGAGTAACAGCAAAACTAAATGGATTGACAATGTTAACAGTAATATGTCAAATGTACAAAGAAACCGAATCCAAGAAACACTAATTAGTTTACTTTTAAGTATGAATAAAAAATAAATATTTCTATCCTATTACTTCTAGAATTATATAATAAATAGAATTTAAAGAGAGGAAATTTTAGAACAAGAAATAAAACTATATCTTTTATCCAATAGATATATGTTTTTTTATAGGTTTTATTACGGATAATAAAGTATGTTTGGATGAGAGGAAGTGAATCTCAAACAATCCAAATATTTGAAAGTAATAATATCTCATTTTGGTGATATTGTTTTTAAACTTGAAGAGTATGATAACGATGTTGAAATTTTTATTAAATTGTATATATTACTTATGGAGTTGTACCTCAAAATAGTCTCTTAAAATGTTGCACCCAGCAACCACAAAAATAGAAAGGCGTTAGGTTCGAGGTGTTTTTCATATCAAGTAAGCATCTAAGTTAACCATTATTTGTCTATTTCTCTTTGGTACAGGTCAAGTATTCATTCTATGTTGACTTTTTCTTAATAATATTCTTTAATTTTTAACTGATTTTTTCTTATGTCTTTTACCAAAAATCCACGGACAAATCTACGACAATAACCATCAAAATAAGATATGGGAAGGGCGTTGCTCCCTTCACCTCCCCGTTTTCTCCCTCCCACCTCCCCTTTCCTTTTTTTACCTCTCACTCTATTTTTCTATTCTTGATTTATCCTTCACTAAAAGTTTATTTTAGGGTTAAAATTTTATAATTTTTGTCCATTCCCCACACATAACCTATTCATTTTCTATTACGTTCGTACTCTCGTTCTTATTCGTATTGGAAATTGTTGCAAGCGTACGTAATAAACTTGAATCTAATTAACCTGAAAAACTCTTAAATGGACGTAAGCATCCGTCAACGGATGTCAACATCCGTTTAGGATCAAAAGATATTAAGTTTAGAATTTTTATGCATATGGGTCTTAAGGCATTGTTTATGTATATAAGATTGAAAAGCAAATAAGGCCGTTGTGGTTTTATGAATTAGGAGGGAATGTAAAACAATTATGGGGAAATAAGCACTGTTAAAAGAAAACGAATGAAGAAAAGGGTGGAGGTTTACAGTTTCGTAAAAGTAGTGTTAGAAGAAGAAGATATGGTTTTGGTGTTTAAATAATAGTGGCAGCAGGAAGTCGGGGTTCAAGTGATTAAGAGGAGTAATATTTTATTGTGAAAATGAGCATGGTTTTATAGTCATACAGAGAAGTTAGTAATTAAGCATAGAAGAAGAGGGTTACTGGTTAGGAGAGTTTGTAGTACAAATAAATAATTGAATAGCATGACTAATTTAATGTAAAAAGTAAGTTGAAGAAATAGTATGGTGGGAAGAAGAGAGAAGAAAGTGTGACGGAGGTGAGAAGAAGAGGCGGATGTCAAAAGAAAGCTTGGGGGGTGTTGTGAGCAGAGTAAAAGTGAATATGTAGAGTTTGGTAAATAATATTAAAAGTAAAAAAGTAAAAAGGTTAAAAAGGTAAAATAAAAGATTGTTTTTGTAATTGAAAAAAAAAATGGAAAAAGTTGGGAAGGTGGAGGGAGCAACGCCCATATGGGAATAATTGGAGATAGATTCTTCCCTAGATCTGCGTTCCTCTATATACCTGTTCGCACACAATAAATTCCTAATAAGAAATCCAAGGTTAAAAGAAAAAATATTATATTTTTATTCCTTGAAATGTTGAACAATTCGTGTTTTGTTTCCCAACTTAAAAAAAAAAAATGAATCCTTCAAAATATGGTTTTAGTTTTCACACACTAAATTTGAGAGACTAAAATAAATGACTAAATATCTAGAATTTAAAGTTTAGGTAGTAAGATTTTGTATTTAAGAATGTTTTTAGGTACACCTCAACTCTATTGCTTTGCATTGCTCATTACAAGATGTGTAAAACACATTCCATTCTCATTACAACACACATTACAAGATGTGTAACGGTAAAAGGTTCAGATCTATCATAACAAAAGCTAATTTAATTTATAG
Source organism: Vigna umbellata (assembly GCF_029865625.1). Taxonomy (NCBI): domain Eukaryota; kingdom Viridiplantae; phylum Streptophyta; class Magnoliopsida; order Fabales; family Fabaceae; genus Vigna; species Vigna umbellata. The sequence continues at coordinate 84,277,564 of NC_142165.1, read as the reverse complement.
ATTCTAAACCAAACATCAAATATCTATCTATAAGAAATCACTTAAAATATGAACAAATCCAAGAAATGCTTGTGAACTTATTTCATAATAACTAAGAAAAACACGACAAAAGAGACGGGGCTACTCCCAAATGATATCGGCAATAGCCCGCATTAGGAAGAACCAAAAGAGAAAGAACTAAATCAGAAGGGGAAAAAAATTGTCCCTTTGATTTTTCTTTGTTTGCCATCATAGATAGTTGACGTAGGAAACCTCTTAAGATTACAACCAGTAAAATGACTTACCTACGGCACCAGCCAAGATACATTCTTGGTGATGTTTGAAGGACTATTTTGATTTAGCTGCTATTAAATGATTTTAATTAATAAGCATGGTGAAGGTTTTCTTACACTGTCCCTTATATATTATCACATTGTTGAATTTATGACTACTGTTTTAAAAAGTTCTATAATTTTCCATTAATTCACTTTATGCTGAACATATGTGAATACTGAACTCTATTATTTATAAGGCGATTTTCTTAGGCTCCTATCCTAGAATTCACAACTTTCCGCATCTATGTTCAATATGTAGTTTTGATCCTTTCGTTTTATAAAGTCCATAATTTTTGTTTCAATCCTGAAACCAAATAACCCCAAAGCACAAGCCATATTATATTGAACATATAGGCATGACAAATCAAGAAGCTGAGTTTCCTTCATTTCAAACCTTTACACTTTCATCCCTGGAAAAAATTGCCATTCCCTGCAATCTTTGGTCCTTTTAGCCAAGAAATTCACGTCGTCATTTGTGACAATTAAACCAAAAATTGCACCTTCCTGGAACATAAAAATAACCAAATAAATAAATATATACATGTATAAATTTATTTTATTCTTTTTGCAGTGAGGAACACATTTCAAAAGAATTTTTCTTTTGCCAATGAATATGTCCCAACACTGTTTACTAGATGATACCAGTTTACTATTTACGCTGATTCTTGGTGACTAAATTTGCATAGCATCACTAATCTTCAATATATTTTAAAATATCAAAATTACTATACATCAATATATTTTAAAAAACACAACCGGTTACAACACAAAAGTTCTCATAAAGAATACAAATTCATCCTGAACCCATTCAGAATTCGGGCTCCAATTAGCCGAATTCCGGTGAGAGTTTTCATTTTTTTCAAATATTAATGAAAAAGGATAAAGAGTTTAGAGAAAAGATAGAAGAAAATAGAAACGGTTGAAAATTTCCAAGATTAGTGACACTATTTCAGGTTGAAGATTAAATCCTGAGAACCAAATTCTCATTATTAACAGTAAACAAGTCTATTATAATAAATAATGTTGGCACGTATTAATTTTCCGATTTTTTATTTTTTTGAAATTGCTTTATTGAAGAGCATTACCGAAATAAGAGGACAAATAAGAGAACCAAAATCTACGTGTATCGCCGATCATAATCATGATTAATGAAGAGCATTACCGAAATAAGAGGACAAATGAGTTTGAAAGTCCCTCACAGTCATTGTGTCGAACAGATTTCAGGCGCGCTCCATCGAACCATACGATTGGCCCAAATAGCACACAATGATCCCTGATATGGACTGAAGAATGAAGGTGGTTCAGGTGCGAATATGTATCTCAAGAAGTAAATGAGATGAGAGTGAGAGCTTGAGGTATAGGGATGCGCTGGGCGAAGCAGAGCGAAGAGGAAGCAGAAGCAACAGTTTCTGCGGAATAGGTAGGTTAAGGCACAGCCGCACTACTGCCATCGTAGTCGTTCAGTTTAATTGTGATTCAAAGCAGCTACACCATGTAATTTATTAAGGAAAACTTAAGCATTTTGTTTAATAATTAAAATTTCTAAAATGAATTTTAAAAAATTAATACATTTTTAAGTTTAACAAATATTTGATAATATACATTATATATGTTAGAAAAAACTTCTATAAATACTACAATAAAAGATAAATGAAATAAGTTTATGCATAAAGTAATTTAAAAATTTATGGAAATATTTACTCTATCTTTTCATTAAAAAAAATTATAAAAACTTTCATCTGTATACATCAGGCCGGACTAAAAGGCTTCATTTAATAAAACTCAACTTTTAGCTCAAAAATTATTTCCTATTAATTTTTATAATGAAAAATGTCTCGAATAATAGCAGAATGGCTTAGAACGTTTTTGAAAAATATGAGTGGCGAGACACCCATTTTTTCCTCGACCTCCATCCAACACCAATGAAATAAAATTTTAAGTAAATATAATTTTTTTTTGGGATAAATCAACTAAAAAGTAGAAATTATTTTTTTTAATTGGTGTTGGAAAGGAGTAGAAAGAAAACTAAAGAAAGATAGATGGAAACCTTTTCGAACAATATTATCTTAAAATATTTTACTTGTTTTATCATAAAAATAGTGGTTCTAATTTCAATTAAGTAAATTATGGACCAAATGATAAACATGTCGTTTTAAACTTACATTGTACTTAAAAAAATATTTTTCAAAATTATATATTTTTACGAATGTTTTTATCTTTCGTTTATCAAGAGGATCCACTAAATAACATGTCAAGATTAAGATATCTAGATATATCAATTAAATCTGCTTTGTATCAACAAACACACAAAAACAAACATATGTTAATTTTGGTCCAGCTATTTGTTGTGTATGATCTTCACTTTTAGTTCAATTTGAGTAAAAGGTTGTTTAACCTACGACTAATAAGTATTGTTAATTATTGGGATGTTAGGTGAAGATGAGATTAACATTTAATGTTGCATGGAGCACATATAATGTACCTTTAGCTCAATCAGACACATGAAGAGTGTCATCTAAGTTTGAAACTCGTAACAAAAGAAAAAGATTTGCAACAAATTTTTTTTCTATTCAAATATACCCTTTTAAGGAGAAATACAAGACAATGATCTTGAAATGTTGTTGAAATTTAAGCTTAAACCCTTTTATGATCATAAAAGCTTTGTAAAAATGTTAATCCATTATATACATTGAAAGATGTAGATCCTTTGTATACTGAGCAACCTATTATCATTTAAATAATACCTTTTTTAAAACCTTATTTATTTAGCTAAAAGTTATTGTTGTCTAAAAAATATTGTTTTAGCTAGGATGCCTGTGTTCCAAAAAATACATAGATTATTAGTTAGAAGTATATGAGTTCAAATAATACTGAAATTGTTTTAGCTAGAAGTGATTGACATGTTGCAACTTCAGTGATAGTCAATATAGTAAAACTTAATTAGTTGATCGAGAATCAAATGTATCCTTCATTATCACAAGAACCAATATAAAATTTCGAGCATAAATCTTTCTTTTCCTTTATTTGTTGTTCATTACATATTATCATCTTACACTAACAAAAGAAAAGGGGTTTTATGAACTAAGTTTTACAAAAGTTTTTAAAAAATTGTTTGCCATATGAAACTATCATTTGACTATGGATCATCATATGATACTTTGCAAAAATTTCAAAAGATTTAGATACAAAACTCAATTTTATCTTCTTATACATTTCATATGTTTTCACATTTCTACACCAATTTTACAAAATGATTACATATTCTTCAAAGTTTTAACGTTCTTCTACAAAACTTTCTCTAATGATATCTACTTTAACCCATGGATCAGATATAAAAATCCATTTATATAGAAGAAACAAGAATCAATAGGGAGAGTTTTCACGTACCTACATTGAAAGAATAAGATGTTTTCTTTGCAAAAGAATGCATATGGATGGAAACAACAACCAAGAAACAGAAAAAAAAAACCCAAAAAGCTATGAATAATGAAGAAAGAAGTTGGTGTGAGAGAAAAAGTTGACCACACAAGAGATTCAAAATGCAAAATGAGTATGAATATACTCGGATGAACATGGGCCGTCGTGACTCGAATGAACACGAGTTATCTCGACTTAGATGAACATTGATCTATACCAACTTTACTAAACCTGGGCTCATAGCAAATCAGATCGACTTGGCTCGACTTAGGGTGCTCAAACTAACTTCACTCGACTGACCTAGGTTGAGTTAGCTCAACCTAGGCTCTAGTAGATTCGAGTCAACCCAACTTCACCTAATTTTGATCGATCTAAGATTGACCTAAGCCTAACCCAAATCAATTGCACATAGGTGGGCTCTAACTTATATGAATTTGGACTCACCTCAACTCGATTGAATGTGGGTTTTCCCAAACTCAACTTGACCTAGGCCCTAGCCAACTTATCTTGACCTTGGTTTGTGCCAACTTGGCTGGATTCAGCTCGTCTAGGCCAATTCAACTTGACTCCAAGCCTTGTTGACTCAACTTGACTCTAAGCCTTGTTGACTCAACTCGACTTGGATATAAATAGACTTAGCTTGACTCAAATTGAATTAGTCTTGATAAGGCTAAGCCAAACCTAGTTTTGATCAAACCAGGACCAACCTAGGCCTAACCCAACTCACTGAACGTGAGTCAACTCAGACTCACATGAATATGGATCTGCCATGACTCGACTAAATGTAGACTTGGTTTGACTTGACTTAACTTAGGACCAAACCAACTTTGGATGACTTGAACTTGGACCAACTCGACTTAACTTAACTATAACCTAACTTAGCTCGACCTAAGCTCCAGCATACTTGGCTCAACCTAGACTTGCACCAACTTGTTGCTTGGTTTCGATTAACTTGGCTTGACTTTGAGCAAGGAAGAGTCAACTCAACCTTGGAGGATCTTGACCTAATGTTATCTTACTTGGGTTTGGTGTGATCTACCATTTCATAACTTGAAACTAATCTTGTTTAATGTAAATTAAAAAAAAGTTTTATAAATATGAAATGAAAAAATCTTAAAGGACTTTGAATAAAAAAAATAACATCAAGATTATATACACAAGATAATCAATATTAATACTTTTAATTTTATCAATTATTTGATATTTAAATAGTTTTTTTTTTTAAATTTGATGGTAATTGAAATAATTAAAATTTACCAAATTTGAATTGTCTTATTCAAACAATATATTTGAAAAATAAAACAATTTAAAATAATATTAATTCAAATTCAATATATTTAAATGCCTTAAAAATCTATCCAAATACAATACATAGATTTAGGATTCCTAATCAAAATAATGTTTGGTTCCTTCATGGCCATAACACTCACAAATCAAGAATATTTTTTAGGCTTTTTTACGAAACCGAAGTAATTTAAAATTAAAATTACTAATATAGCATAACTTTTAAGAAAATTATAAGTATTGTTAAGTTTTCTCATATTCACACGACTTTAACATGAAAAAAAATTGTTGTAGGATAAAACAATTTTGTCATCATCAAATAAAAGCCACTGACACGACTTTAACGTGAATAATACCTCAATGAATTATCTATCTATTTCATGCGGTAAAAAAGAAAGTTTTAAAATAAACTTAAGTAAAGGAGTTTGGACATTATAATTATCCTTCTTCCTTATATACCATGTTCTAATCTATATTATTTATGTCTCATCCTATTATCGATTACAAGCCTATAAAATTATGTAATCATCCTATTATTGATTACAAGGCTATAAAATTATGTAATAATTATCAATATGATATTTAAACCTATTAATAATTTTTACTATTTGTAAAGTATCTTTAGAAAATTAATAAGATAATTTTTGTATAGTATAACTTATTGATCAATCACGAATAGAGGGGTCTACGTATTTTTTATCTAATGTGAAATGGTCGGTCAAACCATAAAATTAAAAATAAAAATAATTATATTAATCGTAAATCAAATAATTACTGTTTGATACATGATAAAACTAACATTAATTAAAAATACATTCAAAAATCTATAAACAGAGATGTAATATTTAGATAATTGATAAATTACTATACATATAATATTTCAAGTATTTAGGAGGAAAGATAAAACTTAATCTAAACTTAAAATTTAAAATAATTTTCGAAAATAGACTTAACATCCACCCTAAACCAAAATAACCTTAATATATTACTAATGAAATAATTAATAAAGTCGAATTTAAGATGGATCCATTGGTACTTCAAATCTAAAACCAATTTTCTTATTGTCGAGACTTAACAGGGTTAAGTACATTAACACTTCAGCTATCACAAGTTATGTATCATCATTGAAGACAGAAAAGTGGAAAGAAAAATCAACCAAGGGTCAACACTTTTATTAGGTTCCAAGAGAAAACAAGAAATTAGCTTAAAGACATTTTGCTATAACAATTCCAATTCTTGGTAACGTAAAATGTCACGCACCATGGAGTGGGCGGCGAGGCCGGAGCACTTGGGAGGCATTCCCAGAAAACTTGTCATTGCGATGGTGGGCACCTTTGCCAAAACGGTGTCGTCTTTTCTCAACACCACCTCCGTTCACAACGCCGACACCCTCCTCCGCCTCGTCCGCTCCAGACCCCGCCGTGTCCCACTCATCACCATTAGCAATCACATGTCCACGTCAGCACACGCTCTCTTCGTTTTCTTTTTCTTTTTCATTTTCTTTTTTATGTTTACCTGTGAATGAAAATGGTGCAGTTTGGATGATCCGGCTATGTGGGGGTTTAAGGGTTTTCCCATCTTTGATACTAAGTTGGCTCGGTGGGTTCTCGCTGCGGAAGATATATGCTTCAGGAATGCCCTCTATTCCTATATTTTTCGGGTTGGTAAGTCTACTGATTTCACTTCCTATTTATTGTATTTCTGTAACAATGACATCTGGTAATTGACAATTTATTGAATTGTTATTTCTTCTGGACTGCTCTTGCAAGGAAAGGCTATTGTCCTTTCCCCAACCTTTGTATATTTGATCAATTTCTTTGAATTGACAAAAACAAAATTGGTGAAAGCACTGTTGAATATATCAAATTTGTTTTATCAAATATTAGGTTCTTTCTTTAACGAATCTAATCGCAGGATATTTAAAAGTCCCTGCCCGATCGCATTGTGGTGACTCTGTTGAAGTCCTTTTGGATGTTGTTTGGGTTTAACTTTTTACACTCTACAAAACTCAAGCAACCATTTTTTACATTCCGGAAAGGGTATTTAGGAATTTAAAACAGGGGGTGCAGGTGAGTTTTGCAGGGTGTATAAAGAAATACCCTTGTCTGTTCTTTAATTGCATAGATTTAAGTCTGTTTCACTTCACTAGGCTAACAAAGTTTTTGGATTAATTGGAAGGTTAATGTGATACTTTACCACCATCTATTTTGTTTGATTGGGTTGAAGCTTATAATAAATTATTCATCAAAGTAGGCTGAAAAGTGTATCTAGTTCTTTTCATGAAAAAAAAAACGGTTGTTTTGCTGTTTCTAACATGGTAACTTGCACAGGGAAATGCATACCTATTACAAGAGGTGGTGGAATTTATCAAGAGCACATGAATGAAGCTCTTGAGCGTTTAAATGATGGAGAATGGGTATCTATGTAACATTTAGTACTCTCCTCCCTTTCGAGCTTAACACTTCTGTGATGATATTTTGGGTAGTTTGTAAGTTATTGGTTATTATGACCTTCTAGGGTTGTTATTGTACTCTTATCATTTTGGATGATGATTTTAAATGGATTACAAACTTTCAAAGTCATGTTTACTCATGATCCTAAATGACAGATGGTGGTTCAATTTTCTTGTGGTTCAAATGTTTCGATCGTATACACAAAATGCCAAAGATAGTAGTTGAGAGGGCTAGAGGGAGTTAGTTACTGAGTAGCGCCCAAATGCCATAGCAGAATGCGAACAATTATACAGGGAGGTTAGTTAGAGGAGAAAGGATGTAAAGATTGTTCTCTTGTTCAGTTACACACCAAGGGAAAGCTTTACTCTTGGAAAGTGTTAGGAAGTAGCTATGTTGTACTTTTCTGTTCTTTTTCTTCTTTTACCCTTTTATGCTCTGAAGCTTACATAAAATACAACAAATATCTGTCTGTCTTTACATTAAGCTCTAGATGCGGATTATTTTATTGATGATGGCCATGGTTGTTGTGACTTGCGATTCAGCTTCATATGACGAGTGACTTGCAGATTTATTAAAACAAAATCCTAAGATAGTTTGTTTAGATAGGTTTGGTATTGCGGTGAAATTTTCTTGATATAATCGGCAGGTCCAAGTTTGTGTGTGGATTTTATCATATGACGCAGCTTTAGTCTGCAACCACATTAACTGCAGCTGGCTTTTGCCTGCAATGCAGTACCCCCACTGCAATCATGGCGGCAACTTGTAATTTCAATATACAGGAAGTTAATGTTTCCTAGAACATGCATATATACAGGGTAGAAATTAGTTTATTCATGGTAATAAATAATAGTAATTGTTTAGGAGTTAGGAAACTGATTCTAAGGTTGTATAGATGTTTTCTGGATTGAGAAGAACTTTTAGTTTTCTTTTTTATTTTCTATGATTATTTTTGTATTGAAGTTTTCAGTTTTTTCATTGAAGATCAAATCTTAAACCAAACCTACTTCTTGTTGGTGATTTCTTGGATCACCAAAGCTTCAGGAACCATTCTCTGCTGTAGCACATAAGAAATGCTCTAGACTGCAAATTGATTTATTTATTTTCATGCTATGCTTGATGCATTTTGAGCTGATTTGAAGAAGGGGATGGAGGAGTAAGAATGGGGATGAATTCCTATTTACTTGATTTTCCAACTGGATCACTGTAAATCAGTACTGGTTGATGGAAGTCGGGCTTGTTTTTCTTTTTATTTTATTATTAATACCAATCCTCATTTCTGGGTAAGCAGTGTTCAGAATGAGTGTTTACTTTTATGAATATAAAATCACAAAAGCATAAAGATGATGTGCCTCTGATTTAGGGAAAACATTTATTACGAAACATTTTCTTTTAAGCCAAATTGAACATAAGCTTTCTTTTCTATTTTGTGCAGAGAAGAAAACCAAAAGACCAATCATCAACAGAGCCTGTTTTACTTAATTTTTACATGCAATTATATATAAGGTTAATAACGTAAATTGGTATCCCAAAGTCATAAGAGAACTAGTTTCAGAAGTTCTTTAACACTGGTGCTTTAATTGAGTAGATGCTGGCACATTCTGTTTCACACCCAAATGGAGAGTTCATTTTACTGAAGTAAAACTAATATGTCATTTATGAATTTGTCATGGCAGCTGCATACTTTTCCAGAAGGAAAGGTGAATCAAGAAGAGGCACCTATAAGGCGGTTGAAATGGGGAACTGCTAGTCTAATTGCTCGAGCACGTATAACCCCAATCGTATTGCCAATTATCCATCATGGTTTTCATGAGGCAAGTCAGAACTTCTCTGCTTTCCCTTTAAATTATATATCCTACTACATTTCTAGTTATGTTTTCTACCCAAAGTTGCTGCACTGTCAATTTATCTAGTCTGTTGGAATAAGAAAGCCTCTGTGATAAGCTGTCTCCAGTTGTTAGACATATTTGGGACTGAAGGATTTATATCCTCCAGATGAACAACACTGTCTTGCTAGGAAAACAACACTGTCTTGCTAGGAAAACAACACTGTCTTGCTAGGAAAACAGTTTTTATCTACTAGCGAATATGTTGCAAAGTAGCCATTTAACTGGAACTATGAAGATAGCAGTGAGCATTCATCGATGTTTCAAGGACTAAGTGATTGTTAAAAATAAGTGGAGAACAGGACTTGTCACCCTCTAATTATACGTCTACTCATTCTATGTTTGCTCTGTCCAAGACTTCTTTTCTCATGCTTGCTTCCATCTCTAGGCTTTCACTATACTATATTTATAAATTGCTCCTAACAATGTTCATGTTTTAATATCAATTATAATCCTATTGATTATATATCAATTCTTGTATTATCATTAGCAAGAGAAAATTATTTATACATAAAATTGTAGTTATTGTCTTGATCACTTGCAATAGTGGTCTTGTAGTGCTGTAGCAGCATATAGCGGTCCTTGTCTGTTACAAAACTTTCATAAAGTGTTTTTGGGATCAGTGTTGAAATCTCTGACATCACATATTTTCACATACTATACTACTGCAACACAATTCCAATGGGTGGTAAAAGTCCTCATTTTGGCCCTGTTTCAATGCCATTTTTCAGGTAAAAATGAAATTTCACCCCCTTCTCTGTCCTTCGAAAATTTAGGATTTTCCCCACTTTCCTTCCGCCTGGCCTCTGTTTCCCGCTGCTAAACTTTGAAGCTCGCCCATCCCCATCACCAAGAGAAAGTCTTCTCTAAAGTAGTTGTCTAGCAACTGCAACTTTGTTGTGTGACTATAACCTCTTTCGAGTTCAGACACATTTTAGCTTTCTGGGCACATCAAGACTGGTGCCTCTTTATTCTTAATTCCTCTCCATAAAATCATGAATTTTGACTTTTTTTATCTACTGTTTTTGTTTTTATCTGAGTCATTGAATTGTGGCTTGATCAACTAAATATCAAGCTCCTACACGCTTTTGTCGCTTGGACCTGGGGTGCATTGAGCAGTCCAAGCATTGTTTGCCCAAGTGCTGATTCCCTTATCACTAAAACCTTTGTCACCTTGATGCCCACTCTTCAACCAATTAAGCACAACGCAAAATTTGTGATGTCGTTGAATGTTTCCCGTCAGTTCAGACTTAAATGAGCCTGTTATTCTCTCTGTTCAATATGCCATAAATGGCTCCCCATGGTACTCTTCATCTTTTGGTCTCTTGGGCTAGGCTAGAATGGATTCAGTCCCACCTGTTGGCTGATAGTTCGGTCTTCGGGGGCCATAGACGAACAATATGTGCATAGCATTTTTGGGGCCACGGATTCACTGTATGAAGATTGATAGCTTTGTTTAAAGCCGTGAGAATTCTTTAAAGGATAAAGATGAAGATTTCGGTATTCCTTCTATAATTGATAAATTTTCATAATTTAGTATTATATTGGCCAAAAGGCACACTATTAATATCTCTGCATTACGGGAGACTTTATTTGCATTAAGCAATTGTCTTATTGTTACTAGTGATGCATATTTGTAAATTTGAGTGATTTTGTAGATTTCTGACAGACTTCCTTCAGCAATTCTTTTATTATACAGTTTTTACATTACTGTGTCTTTTGTCCCAATGATGTCCAATAGTAAATAGGCAAGCTTCCTCATGGTTTTCTTTCTTCATGGTTTTGGTCTATATAATTCTTTTGGTAGTTTAATAATTGAACAGTTATTATGTTTTATGGTGTATGCTTATGCTGAGTTCTGGTTATATTTCTAGGTGATGCCAGAGAAATATATGTTTGGTAGACGACCTCCTTTACCATTATGGAATAAGAAAATTGACATTATTATTGGCGATCCAATTGAACTTGACCTTCCAGCAATGAGGCAAAAGGCTATTTCCCAATCCCGTAGTGAGTCATTTCCAATTGTTGGATGGCCCAGCACTTGTGATGGTTTGGATGAAGCAGCACAAAGATGTTTCTACGCCACAATTTCAGAGCAAATCCACGCTGCAATGGAGAGATTAAGGTGTTTTGGTAAAAGTCTTCTGAAGTCATAGGTAGGTTTGAGTCAGAGATTAAGGTGTTTTAGATATTGAATTATTCTTTGTTGTTGTAATTTATGGTTGAGCGAGAACTATTCGGCTTCTTAAAATTAAGTTTTATTCATTCAATAGAAGTTTTGTAGGTAGAGATGTACAGCCAAAAATTAGATGGGCTTGTATTTCAAAATCCACAGTTTCATTCCAAGATAAAAATTTGGAGTCCATGGCAACTTTTGGTTCCGTATAATAACATGCATGGACTGTGATCTTTGGCATTTTAGTAGTGTCATTATCACCTAGGACATTTCTTTGTGTAATGCACTATATCCTAATCCATGGTTTCATTCCATATGATGTGTCTGCCGTATCGTCCGTATTTATTTGTCCACATGGTGCTGGTCCTATTTGGTTTGCTTCCTTCTTATGTTGTCCCCACCACCACTCTCTCTTTTGCTAATACATTTACTCCTAAGAGCGGAAAACAAGAGCGGACAGTATCATTCTGCTTCAGAGAAATTCGAAATTTTGTTAGCAGAAGATACAACCTCAGGGCCTTCAGGTAGGGTAAGATAAATTAAACTTACCGTCAATATTATGCATGACCTAGTTGAGATTTGGAATCAGTTTATATAAATAATATCTGTCTTAACAAACACTTACAAGACAAGGAAATAAATTACTTTTAATAAATTAAAGTTAACTTAACGAGGCTTACAGAAAAACTTTAATGGATAGGAATTATAAGCAATTATAGGAAAATCTATTTCAAATATATTTGAATAATTCAATTCTATATTTCAAAACTGATTTAGTTTGCTTTGGGTCAATTCGTTCTAATGTTTAGTATAGGTTGATTCGACTCTATCTTTTGGGTTAACTCGTATTTGCTTTTGATCCGAGTTAATTTTTTATTCAGATCAATTTAGCTAAGTTTATAATCTAAATCGAGTCAAGCAAGTTTTTTATTCATTTTGTTTTATTTATTTAAAATGTCTTTTAAAACAATTTTAATTTTAATTTCTTTCTAATTATATTATCTGAAAAAGTCATTTTAGTATAAATAATTTAAAATAATAAATGAATTATGATTCTAATTTATCTCTGAAAGAGAATTTCTAACTTAAGTTATATTAGTATACTTTGGCTTTTGAGAAAAAAAGTGAATTGTTTTATCCTGTTGATTTATTTGCTATTAATGACAAATATAAAAAGTTACGCAAAAACTGAGTTGTCGTAAATGTGGTTTGAAAATATCTGACGTAATTATATTTGTCTTTGCAACAAGGAAAGTTTGATATGTGTGCAGATCTCAAAGTTTTACTTTAGATTATTATTGTCATTGTTATTATTATTGAATCCTTAAATAATTGAAAATAATAATAGTGAACACAGCTTCAGATTTTAAAGCATGGATGAGCGTTTCGGTCGGTATGTGGGATCAAAAAATTGTCTGAGTAACAATTATTTGTAACTTTGTTTAATATTCCATAAATCTTTTTAAAAATAGAACAAGCATCTTCTTGTTGTCTGATGTTGTACTCTTTTGGAAAATTAAACCCTTTCCAAGGTCAGAAATAAATCTATAATTTTTCTTAGGTATATCTCGGATGTTGATTAATAATATTTTGGATATACATAAATCATTTTCCTAATTTTATTAGTTTGATGTGGTTCAATAAAGAGCATAGCTTCTTTTGTTTATTATACATTTTACAACTTGAAACTACAGAGTTTGGTCAGTATTTGGCCATGATTTATTTGTTACCACAAATGGTGTAGCATTACACCTTCAATTGACATGATGTATCCACAACAATCTTGTATATTAGGAAATAGCACTTTCTTTTATTTATTACTGTTCGTCTTTTAAAAATTTATTGATAAGAATAAGTTAAATTATTCTGTAATTATTTGTACTATATTAGATATTTTATTATTATATATATTATATATTTTATATTTATTTTTTGTTTTTAATTGCTTATATTTTGTTACTATATTATTAATTTTTTAATTTGTATTTTAGACTTAGTTGATATTTCTTTCATTATAATAAAGTATTCTATGTGTATTTTCTATACAAGAAAGATTAATTTCATATACATAGTTTTTTAATATATTTAATATGGTATCTAGAATTTAAGGTTGTTTTGAAAAAAATTTGTCACTCTTGTCCACTGTAACCGTCGTTGTGGTTAGAGATGTCGTCGTTGTCGAAGTTCAGTTTTGACAAGCGGCTATACAATTTTGCTCGTCTTAGTCAAGTGGCCCCAACATCATCGAGATCGCCACCATCAAAGTCAAAACACGATCTCACGTCCCGATTGAAGTTCGTAGACGTCATCTTTCATAGCTACTCATGGTAGCGCATGTGTCATCTTCTTTAGTTCTAATCACCATCATTAGACTCATTATGGCCTACTCTCTCTAGATTTTGACTTGTTACCTTGATTGGAAAAACTTGGATTTTTAAGGTTTCTCTCTCTAAAGTTCATCTATGGTTTCTTCCACTATTGTCTCTTTTGATCTATCTTTTGCCACTAGTACATCTTACCCATCCATATATACTAACTATATCAATATGCCCCTTAGCCATAGACAAACACACTCAAGAAGAGTAAGAGTTATCTGTGGAAGGTGGACCTAAACTCTTATCATCATAGGTCATTAATGAGTTTTAGTAAAATAGGTTTATTTTGGGTCTTGTATTATAGGTCTAGTAGTATGGGATTTTCCTTTTGGACCTTGTATAATGGGCCAAATAATTTAGGTTTTTATTTGGTCATTGTATTTAAGCCAAGTAGTGTAGGGTTTTCGGGCTTGGAGATGACCTAGAGGAGGGGCACATTTTGTAGTTGACTACTAAGTCAACACTCGCCTATGGAGAAGGCTTGCTCTCCAAGGTTGAGGGTTTCTTGGTCTTTCATTCTTAGGAAAATAGTGGTCATGTGTCATGCTTATAATGAAGTGAATTTCTCTTTAGTAGTGGTCATGTGTCATGCTCCTAATGGAGAGAATTTCTTTTTAGTAGTAAACATGTGTCATGCTTCTAATGAAGAGCATTTCTCCTTAGTAATGACCATGTGTCATGTTTTTAATGCAGATGATTTCTTCTTAGTAATTACTATGTGTCATGCTCCTAATGGAGAGGATTTCTCCTTAATAATGACCATGTGTCATGCTTCTAATATGATTTTACCTTGGTCTCAAATTTAGAGTATTTGGGTTTTGCTTTTACAATTTGGAGACACCTTTAAGGTTATTTAAGCTTATAAATAGAAATGTCTTCCACATGTAAATTCACCTTTGATTTGAGTAAAGTTATGTTGTCAATTTTGTGTTATATTACTCATCTTAGGTCACCAAGGCTAGAGCACCCATTCTAGGCTTCTTCTAGTCATCCTTCCTTGAGTTGACTCAACCTCTCTTGAGAGCGCCTAAACTCTATTCCCCTTGCTTAAGTCATATAGTTTGGAAGAAGAGTCATCATTTCATCACATCAAAATCACCATATGCGCACCATATATAATAATATTGTAATTTAAATTATTAACACTTATAAATTAAATTCTAATTATTAATTATAATATAATAATTTAACATATAAGGATAATAGTTATTTTAATTGATTAAACTAAAAATATTCATATTGTAATTTTAATATATATATATATATATATATATATATAATTAAACGCATTTAATTTTTTTAAAAAAATTTAAAAAATGAGGGCCAACACGTCATCTGTTGGCCACCCTTTGGTTCTATATTAAAATTTTCAATTCATTTCTTATGGTTGACCACACGGCTTGACTCGTTTTTAGCAAGCCAAATTAAAAGGTTGAGTTTGTGTGTTTTGTCATCCTTAATTATGATAATCATTTTGCTTCCAATAAATGAAAGCTCAATGAAGGTAACATGGTTATGACTACAGGGAAGACAAATTCTAAATTGTATTGAACTAAACCTTTTATTGTTAAAGACAATGTGAATGATATGTTTATGGAAATATCTTTATGGCATCAAAGGTTTAGTGCTATAAGTGAAAAAAAATATTAATTCCTTACTTAAAAAGGATGAGCTTTTGTATTAAAAAGTGTAGTATTAGAGAAATGTACTCAATACATGAATGGTAAACAAATCTAAATATATTCTTTAAGAAGCATCATCCCTCACTATTTGTGGCTTATTGAAGGTAAAGTCGCTTAGTAGTACACTTTGTTACTTTTGTTGATGATTGTTTCAAAAAATTTATGGTTTTTGCTTCGTTAACCATTGGATTATAATGAAATTTAGTAATACATTAACGACATATAAATCTTTATTTTGATCATTGAGATCATTAATTTAGAGAGAATATTATAAACCTCTATTTTTTAGATTTCTCTTTCCTTGTTTTTCAATTTTGAAATCATTATTACTTCATATATGAACTTATTATAGAAATTTGTTTTTATTTTTGATAAATACACTAAATCTTCAATCCAAAATTTAAGGATTACTTATAGATTATTTTCCTTGTATATTGTTAGAGCTCTCAAAATGGATAACCCGGTCCGGTCCACCACGGGTTGGTGGGTTAAACGGTTGGCTCATTGACTCATCTAATTATAAGTTTTTTTTTAAAATAAAAAAATTAAATTTTTATTTTAATTCAAATTTAAATAAATGTCACTCTAAAACGATGTTAAACTCCAAAGACAATTAAAAAAAAAGTATCATACGCGTAATCCAAAAACATGTACAAAAGGCGAACAAATAAGTTTTTAATATTGTTAATTTTTGTCTTACTTGTCCATTTATAATATTAGAGTGATAAATCTATAATATTTTTCTCTCTTGAAACATCTTTTTTATCACTATCTACGATATAATAAAAAAATGCTAACTAATAATATTGAAACACAAAATAATAAATAGTTAAATTAAATTAGGTGGGTTGGTGAGCCAACCTGGCTCACCACGGGTTCAACCCGATGAGTTGAGTTCTAAAAGAGTCAGGTTGAAAACTAACCCGCATAAAAAAATTACATTTTTTTTAAATCCAATCCGGCTTAAACCTGTGGTAAGTCGGGTTAGCTCGCGGGTTACAACCTATTTTGACATATCACTATTGTTAACCTTATTTATCTCTAAACAACATAAAATTTTCATCTAACAAAGTCACATGTACAAAAGTTTATAATACTCTAAAAGAAGAAAGTGAGATTAAGTTAGAGGAAGTTTCGTTAGAGAAAACAAAAATTGTGAAAGTAGTTACGAAAAGTTGGGTTTTCTAACAACTAGTGATTATTTCAATCAAGTTTAGCTTCTTTTTACGCGCATTTTGCAATTGGTCCACCCAATTGAAGACTACCAAACTTTCTCATGCTTCTCTTAATTGCCAATGCAAACTCTTCTATAGCGGTTGTTGGACTGAAGTAACTTCAAAGCTTGCCTTTCATAAACACTCAAACCATTTCTTTTCTTCTATACAAAAAATAGAATCAATTAAACAAACATTGCACAATGCCTATGAAATATTCAAAGTCACCATTCTCGTGAATCTTATAAATCCACATTAATTAAACCTTTCTTTTCCCTCTCTCTTCTAAATCTTGTTTTTTTGTGTGCATAATATTTCACTGGCCCTCGCCGGCAACACTGCCAATTTATTACTTCCATGCATTTTCGCTCTTTCTTTTTCTCAATCAGTCAACTTCAATTCTCTTTCTTTTATGCATCACTATTATTGTAACATTACTATTCATCTTCAAAAATCTTGTTAATAGTGAGAAATTATACTAGATTAACCACCTCAGTCACTACTATAGGATATAAGACTACTTCATACATAAATGATTGGGAATATAATTATAAGAAAAAATAATTGAGTATGACATTATTTTAGAGTGTGAAAGTGAAATATGTTTTCTAAAAGCTAGCTGTTGGGATGTGGAAAAGTATTAATGTTTCATTTATTATTAATAGTAAATAGTGATGTAGTTGCTGAGCTGTTAACTAATTGATACTATTAATGAGGGATTGGTGAAAAAAAAATGAATTTGATTGCCAAGAAAGAACTTTCTTACAAAAAAAGTGTAATTTAAATTCTACACGCTTGAATTAGTATTGAAAAAATCATTTTAAAAGTGAAAATAAAAATAGTATATAATAGAGCTAAATATATTTTTAATTCTTAAACTTAAATACGAAATTCAAATTTATCTTTAACATATTTTGATTTTTAAATTTAAAAAAAATTAGTTAATCTGTGGGATTTACAAATAATAAAAACAAATTTCTGAATATTTAACATAAGAATTGTTGATAAGTTAATTAGATGTTTGGGAATAAAAAGGTTTTTGTTTTATTTGTTTATATATAAATATTTTTTGTTTGGGAAGACATTTATTGTTAGTTATGGTATGCCGAGGACTGGTTACTCTTGAATAATTATTTTTGAGAAGCTCACGCATAACCCCACAACAGAATTAACTCATGTGTAATGTTACGAAAAAGTTATGTTCTTTTTTTGGTCTTTCTTTTGTATAATTTCTTGGAAGAAAAAGTTAGATGGATGGTGTGATTGTCACTGTCACTTGCATTCTGCAGAAGGCGTCACAGAGATATGAGATTTTGAAGACTGATATAAATAAAAATAGAAAAATATGTATTGCTGGATTCAGAAGAAAATTAGGTATTTTTAAAAGGCAATTGAAAAATGAGAATTGAGTTAAAATTTGAAGGTTTCAACGTCAGGGAAGTTAGAATTTAAAATTGAAAGGAGATTTGAAACCAAGCTGACATGACAGGCACACTGAGAGGGATAAGTGTTGGTAAAAGAATTAGGGTTTCTGAGAGTGGGACCCATTTGGAGTGTGCAATATGAAAAATCTAATTTGGAATTGGAATGCATGTGTTTTCTCTTCAATCTTTGGAGGGAGAAAAGGGACACAAAAGTTGTGGGTCCAATGTTAGCTGCTTCAAATTATGCACACATGATTTCTGGTTTATGCTTGTCCTTCCTCTTTTCATAGATTGCCCACTACAACTCTTCATTATTTTTTTTTAAATCAATTAAAAAAATGAGTTTTTATTTTTATGTTATTTTAGTTTTTTATTTTTATTTAATGTAAAAATTTAATAATTTCTAAATTCAAAAATATAAGTATAGATAGATGTTGAAAAAATGTTGATAATAGTGAAGAAGAGAGTTGATTAACCAGCTGGGTAAGTAGTAGGATATAAGACGTACATCATTAGCAAATACAGATTAAGATAAGAGAAGGGATTACAAGAAAAATAAAATAATATATATATATATTTGATTGTGACATTAGTTTAGAGTGTGAAAGTGAAATGTTAGCTACGTTAGTCTTTGTTACTATTGCGAAAATGTACTCAATTGAAATTAAATATATTTTTGAAATAAAAATACTTATAGAGTTTATAAGATTTTCTTTTTGACTTTTTTCAAATATTTTTACGATACAAGTTTTTGTAATTTTTGAAAATATGAAATGATTTTTACTGATTGTTTTCAAATAACAACATCATATACAATGCTACACATGATTTTTACTGTTTTGCTGCCTGCAAACTGTTCTCTTACTATTATCTCATAATATCGAAATGAATTGTCTAACAGTTTTTTCTCCTCTTTCTAAAGTGTAAAAAAAGTAGAGCATTGATGAAAGATTAACATTTTGAAATGAAAAACAAATTTGATTACTCTCTTTCAAATAATACTATGATTCATTATTGAAATAATTTATCTTTAATAGTTAATTACACATTTGCATACTAATAAACAAAATGATTTTTTTACCCTCAAAATATTTAATTTTTTATTTTAAAACGAGTCTTTTATTTGATTAACTTGTAATTTGCAATATCTTTTAGAATTCTACTCAATTTTTAATACAATTGTACATTTACCATAAAATATCATATATTATTTAATTTTTAAGCAACATTTTCAAATGTCTGAAAAATTAATTTAAAGATTTATATGTTAGGAACTGAAATTTTTATTATTTTATATTTTATAATATAATATATATTTTATTGTAGACAATATTTCTAATATATATGTGCATATATTTTGGTGTAAATGATACCAGTTGAGTTAAATTTAACTTAATTTAAGACCTAATCTCATGAATATAAAGTTAAATATTTTTTATTGTGTTAAACAAATAAATTCAAACTAGTATTACGTATTTAAAAACGAAGATATATGCAAATTGCTGTCAAACATAATTGATTATATCTTCAACTTGATTGATTTATAATTTTTTAATATTTGTATTTATATTTGTTATAATAAAATAAATAATTAATACAGTATTATTAAAATAATAATAAAAAATTAATTTTTTTTTCAGTCCTCTTAACCGCATTTACAACAAAATTCTTATTTAAATGTACTTTTTTTTTAATTTAGACAGTATAATTTTTTACTCTATTTTTTTCTCTCACGGTCATTTCAATCAAAACAAATATTAGTATAAAAATATTATTTAACTTCGTTTAATATGTTTGGGATTTTTAAAAACTAATTCTTAATAAAAAAATTATAAAATGGCTCATAAAAAATGAAGTAACTTATTATTATGTATATGATGAGATACTACTTTATTTATAAAACTGGTAATGAAATTGGTCATCTTAAATGATGTCTCAAACTCAAGTTTTATGGATAAAAAAATGTGTTTGGGAAGAATATTAGTGATGTGTGAATATCTGATTCATAAAAAAATATTTTTTTTATTTTTTTTCTAAACTTTTTTAGTTTAAGATTTCTACAAATACATTTACGAAAATAATAAATTTATCTTTTTTATATAATTGTCATAAAATAGGTGTACTCTAGATAATATATTAAATAAACAATAAAATAATTAAGTGTGAACAATTAACATATTAGTTTATATTAATAATAATAATAATAATAATTATTATTATTATTATTATTATTATTATTATTGTTGTTATTGTAAGAACTTAGAAAATAGAGTATTAAAGTACGTGTATTAGAATAATGAGATCGAGTATTTTATTATAAAATAATCTTATATATTTTATAACTCGTCTCATTATCTAAAATACCTTTTATATCTTTAAAACATTATCATCTTTATTTTCTCTTAATTTTCTCTAAAATGTTTCACTCTTGGATAATTTGTTTGACGATCAAGAAGTATTTAAACGATCATTGCGTCAAAGGCTACCAATCTGACCGATCAATTGGTTGAATCGAGCAGGTAAGTGGTGAACCCCTTTTCTTAGTATTTAGGGTTCTTGATTGTGTAAAATGGTTCTGTTTTGTATGAATCAAGAGTCCATCTTCCTTGAATTTTAGTTCAGTAATCGCCAATTGCTAATTTGTAAGTGTTTCTAGAGTTTCCTTGTAGTGTAAGCAACGATCGAAGTTTCTTTGATAACTGTGCAGATTTCTTTGAAGTAAGGGAAGTTAGAGTTGCTTTGATTTGTAATTGTGTATATGAGATGATTCTATGTGTATTGTGTTAACTGAACTGAGTTAACACAATACACATATTGAACACTTGAAAAAGTCAAATTCTACATTAAAGTAGACGAAAATAAGGATAAAATATTAAATCTTGTTGATAGTACAATAATAGATAAATTCTTTTTTAGATATTTTTTTGAATTCATTTTTATTTTGAAGATAATTTTTTTATTGAATGGATTTAAATATAAGTATATAATGAATATGCAGATTGGTGTCCTTGCGACTACTCATATCTACTGAAACAATTCTGATTTAATAGATAATATAAATATTTTATATTAAATTTAATTAACTAATTTTTAAACCATGTCTTTAATTATTTTATTTATTTTTTATGATTATTTGGCGTTTATCTAATTATTACATTATATTTTTATTTGACATTTACACAATTATAACTTTTTTAATATTTAATATTAAAGAAAAAATGTATATACATTGAATATTTTGTAATATTATATTTTTATTGTTATTATTTTATTTTTTATAAAAAGATATTTAATTAATATTTAAAATTATAAAAAGATAATTACAAACATAAATATAAATATATTTATTTTTTGATGAAATAAAAAAAAGACAAAATTTTTATATCTGTTTAAACATAAAAACAATGATAGTGCTGAGATAATTAAACTCAAATGTCTCGGATCCCATCTCATCCCTACCTTTTTATATTAAAGTAAAATTAATTACACACATGTATTTTAAATATTATTGACGAAAAAGTATTTTTTATACGCTTTTAAATATTATTTTTGTAATCTTTTATTTAGCAACCTAATATCTATTCTATATTTAATTTTCTAAATATAATATTTAATAGTTTTGTATAAATTAATTATATATTAGATTTAGTACATTTATATACACAACTTTATTTTTATATATGTAAACATATAAATAAATATAGAAAGTGATAAATACCATTTTTGTATAATTTATTTATGTGTAAAATAAATAAGGAAAGAGAGTGGAAGCTTTGCATTTGGGCGTATTACAGTTGGGTCGTATTGTCTCCAACAGACAAGAGTGTTAAAAGTTAACTAATTGAACATTTTGAAAAATGAGTAAAGAAAGAATAACAATGATGTTCTTCTCAAACTTCATTTTATTCTTAGCGATAAAGGAAAGAGAAGGAAAAGTAGGAGTAATTTTGATGAGTGATTTTTTCAAAGCCTTTTGGCACATCACATATAATGCACTCGTGACTTCCCTCAAGCTTCACCAAAACTCACTTTGCCACATTGTCTTCTCTCCTCTCGTGTAATCTAAACAAACCAAATTGTACTCACTCTAACATCTCTCTCTCTCTCTCTCTCTCTCTCTCTCCCATTCATTGCGAGTTTGCTACACACAACCTCTCTTTTTTCAGACACAAGACACCAATGTTATTGTAACTCTGATATTTCATTGCTGTCACAAAGGTTGCCTTTTTACTTTAATTTTCCATTTTTTTTTTAAATTTCATAGCTCAGTTTCTGGGGTGCTTCCATCCCTCTCCCCCCTCTGTTTCTGGTCAATGCAAGGATGTTGCTGCAAAGGGGTGTTTGGTTTTTTAAAGTTTGTTACTTTCGTGGATCTTATGTTTGATGCTTGAAGCTTTTTCATTCCTGCCTCTGTTTATACATCTTTCTTGTGAATTTGCCCAAATTGATAAATGGGTCTGATCATTCCATTGTGCTTTGGCCTTTCTTCTTTGAAGAAGAATTTTCATTTTTTAAGAACAATCACGACCCTTATTCTCTTTCTTTTTGAGTTCGGATTCTTACATACCAGCAAGGCTGAAATGGTGGCTGTTATTTTTAGTTAATTGTCTGTTGTTCTGACTTATGTTCGGATCTTTGTATTTTGCAGTGAAAGAGCTTGAAGGGGGAAAGGAGAACAAAATTTGTTGATTTAAGATAATCTGAAAGCAAGATGATCACTGATGTGCCCCCATCTATGGTTCAAAATGGTAGGTCAAGTAGATATTCCTTTGGCTCTAGCAATGGCAATGATGATACCCCTTCACACAACGGTGCTGCTGTTGTCAATGTTGATGACTATGATAGTGATAGCTCCAATTTTGCCCCACCGTAAGTATCATCCTTTCTTTAGGAGATATATTGAAAATTTGGATTTTATTTTAATCTTTAAAAGGATGATAAAACTTAATTTGGACTCAAAATCTATAATAGTTTCTCTTTGAATTATTGGGTATCTATTGAAACCTGGCATATCTTTCTTCTTCTGTAAACGGTAATTTTATGCAAAAAAATTATTGTTTGAATCAAAAACAAATTTTACTTGTTAACCCGTAAAATCTTTTCTTTTTTTGGTTCTTCTGCAACATTTTGATAATACTTTTGAATTTGTAACTCGTGCTTGGTTGAAACTTTATATCAACTTTGGGAAGTTTAACCTCGAGGCAAGCACGTATCGACCTTCATTGTATTAACTGAAAACATTATATAGTTGAATTCTGTTCTTCTTGATAATGATCAATCTCTTACTCCTTGCAACATGCTTTTTTTTTTTTTTTTGCGTTTGCCTCTTGAACTGATTGGCCAATTTTATGTCAAGCAAGAGAATTTACCGTTTGCAGCATTATCCATTTTGCAACTTGTTATTGATTTGTTTGTTACAGCACGCCATCAACTATGTCAATGGCTGTTCCAGCAGAGCTCGCTGGAGCTGTACCCTTGATCAACAGATTCCAGGTGAGATAAGTTATATTTTAATTTAGACATATAATTTCTTAAAAGTTTTATATAGCTCCCCTGCTAGTTTTGTGTCTCAATGGTCTGTCTAGCTAATTACCTGAACTACTGATGGTTTGTAGTTTTCTGCTTTGGTGCATGAACATTTGATATAGCCATGTTTTTGTTTCTGTTGTTTGTCACAGGTGGACGGATTTTTAAAATTGATGCAGAAGCAAATTCAATCTGCTGGGAAACGTGGATTTTTTTCTAAAAGATCTGTAGGTCCTCAAGTTCGAGAAAAAGTTACGTTTGAGGACATGCTGAGTTTTCAAAAGGTAATTGAAATTAAATCAAATACTAGTTTTTTCGAAATATGTGTTGTATGAAGAGCAAAAACTCAAACTTTTTGCAGGATCCAATTCCAACATCATTGCTCAAGTTAAATGTTGATTTAGTAAGCCGGGCGATAAAATTATTCCAAATAATTTTGAAATATATGGGAATTGATCCATCTGATCGAGTAACTCCTATAAGCTTAGATGAACGGGTTGAGCTTGTAGGGAAACTGTACAAGCAAAATTTGAAACGACCAGAACTTCGAGATGAACTTTTTGTTCAGATATCAAAGCAGACAAGAAATAACCCTGAGAGGTATGAAACTTTTAGATTCAGTATTGAGTGACATGCTTTGTCTTTTTGGGCCTTTAATCATTGGATATATATCATATGTGATTTTTGCACTAGTGATTAACATTTGTTTCTCAAAATTAGGCAATACTTGATTAAAGCATGGGAGCTGATGTATTTATGTGCATCCTCAATGTCTCCTAGTAAAGACATTAGCACTTACCTATCAGAATACATTCATAACGTAGCAAATGGTGTGGCTACTGATTCTGAGATCCAAGTCCTTGCATTAAATTCATTAAATGCTTTGAATCATTCTGTCAAGGCTGGTCCCAGACACATAATTCCTGGGCGTGAGGAGATTGAAGCTCTGTTGACCGGGAGAAAGCTTACAACAATAGTGTTCTTTCTAGATGAAACATTTGAAGAAATTGCATATGACATGTCAACCACAGTTTCTGATGCTGTTCAGGTTCTTCAGACTCTCATACTTCTCTTTTCATTTGCATGCTTTCATAACTGACGTTAATACGCCTTGTAATAAAATGCTATTGAAGATTGAAGATCAAGGTGAAATTTGAATAGATTATAAATGATTTGATTGAAAGTGATCGGAGAAAAAATTTAGTCTCTTTACAGAATCTAATTAATCTAATGAAGGTAGATCAATTTCATTCCTTTTCTATGTAGGCTTTGGTTGCATTTAATCAACAACTTGAAATGTGACATTAACTCTTATCTGCTTCTGTTTGCATGCATTTCAACTAATGTCATTGTTTAGTATATATTATGAAAGATCTCAAAATTAAAGAATGCGAAATAGATAAAAGACTGAGAATGACTTAAGGAAATTGATAAGGAGAGGCTCAAGAAAATATTTAGGTATTTTGTTTGATTCATTGGAGGAATTTTAAAAGTTATTTTACTTTTATTTCCTTAAAATTTTAGATTTCAAAATATAAATAAGGTTATTTTTCGTCACTACATTTAAAATGTTTTAAATCTTTTTCCCTTACTTCCAAATCCCCCCAAATATTGAAGGGGAGCAAAAATAGGATGAGGAGAAATTTTTCTCACCACCATTTCCCTCCTCTCTTAAAGTTGAACCAAACAAGAAAAGTATTAAAAAGACTTCCCCTTTCCCTCCAGCCAAACACTGTGTTGGATGGAAAATATTTAATAGGCAATCCATATGCATCTAGTTTTAAACATTTTCAATCCAAAACTTTCAGTTTCTTTATGGCTTGAGCTAGCTAAAAGGGGTATAAGTCTTTAGATGCTCAACATTACAAGAACTATAAAACTACCTTTATGTTGGCACTTACGGTTCAAAGTTCACAAGTGTGGTGGATGACAACCAGTAAATATTTTGTTTTCTCCTTTCTCTAAGCTTCAGATGAAGGATTCATTGGTTCAATTAGCATTTTTTGAGGTTTAAATTTTCAAGAATGGTATCATTCAATAAAATGAATAAATAAGCCCGCCAGTGATTGTTACTTGTTACTTTTCTCTAACTTGCTGTTTTACATTGGTGTTTGCATTCAATTAGATGAATGAATGCTTTGGGCTAGTGCTTATTGCTTCTCTACGATTCACTTGTCCTTTTATGTTATCATACTTAGTACCGTTAAAATGCACAAGTAGCCTTTCTTCTAATTTGTTGAAGTAAATAAACTAAATGGTATATGACAATCCCTTTTATTTCTTAGGATTAAATTGCTAAACGGTTGAGAATGGTACTAAAAATGTTAGTTTTAAGAGTTGAGTCTTGCTAATTGATGACCACCTCTGTCTGATGTGATTAATATGATATGTTTCCTTTTGAGGAAAAAATAGATCAACGGAATCTTTAATCACTGATAAATTATGTGACTAGGTACCTTATGTTGACTAAGTTGGGGAATTTCTTGGATTGTGTGTTTCATATCCAAAAGTTACTTATTTACAGTTATATGATTTAACGTATTAATTTTATGGTTAATTCAGCACGGGTTTCATTTCATTTGGTGAATTTTAATTCAGATTTTGTCAATGAGAAGAGAAATTTGTTTTCAGCGGTATTCATTCATTTTTTATGTCACCTTAAATTGTTTAATGGATATGCTCTGCTTTTCTTTTGTTTTGTAAAAGCCAGCTCACTTTTTAAAGCGTTATTTTGATTGCACTACATATTAAGTAGCTGCTACATTGCAGCATTCTGTTCTTAAACTTATTTGGTTAACAGAACCGCATATTTGTTTAACAAAGTTAATTGCTTTAAAGGGGTGCTATGTAGTATCTGTTTGTTTGCTTCAGATTGAAGTTCTGCATACCCTCAAAAACTTGTGTTTGCACTATTAAGTTTATGTAATATTTTTCCTTACTCAACATATTTACTTCAGGAACTTGCAGGGCTCATTAAACTATCAGCATACTCCAGCTTTAGTCTATTTGAATGTCGTAAAGTTGTTACTGGCTCCAAAGCACCTGATCTTGGGAATGGCATGTCTTTTTTCCTCTCACTTGTTTTTGTTATGTTATAATCAAACTGAACTTAGTAATCTGACGGCTTCTTTCATTGTTACTCAGAGGAGTACATTGGGTTAGATGAAAACAAATATATTGGGGATCTGCTGGCAGAATTCAAAGTTGCAAAGGATCGAAGTAAAGGAGAAATCTTGCACTGTAAATTGATATTCAAGAAAAAGTTATTTCGGGAGTCAGATGAAGCTGTGACAGAACCAATGTTTTTGCAATTGTCTTACGTACAAGTATGTCTTTTTGTACTGAAACCTTATATGTGTGATGACAAGTATACCTAGTTTTTGTACGAGGCCGCAATTACCTTTAAGTCATATATTTTCTGATGCTGGACGTACGCTACAGTTGCAACATGATTATATTTTGGGCAATTACCCTATTGGAAGAGATGATGCCGCTCAGCTTTCTGCTCTACAAATCTTGGCAGAGATTGGTTTTCTTAGCACACCAGAATCATGCACGTAAGTGATTTTCAGTGTGCATATGTAATAGTGTTTAGTGAGTGAAGTTGTCAAATTCTATTTCCTATATCGATGTTGACACTGATGGAGTTGCTGCATTTCTTAGTGACTGGAATTCACTTCTGGAACGTTACCTGCCAAGACAAATTTCAATGACACGAGCAAAACGGGAATGGGAGTATGACATTATTTCTCGTTATTGTTCATTGGTATGAGAAGACCATCTATTTATTGTCTTTGATCTTCATCCAGTGACAATTATGAGAGTCAATTTTTAATTTGTATTGCTAGTTATACTTAAGCCTTTGTTGTGCACATAGCTTCATTCATTTTTCACTTTTGTGCAAGTTTTTAAATATAAATTTTCATATTTGCTTCAAGCATATACTTTATATCCACTTATGTAAGATTTTCTTCTCTTTTAATAGGAAAATCTGACAAAAGATGATGCGCGGCAACAATTTCTGCGTATATTGAGAGCACTTCCTTACGGAAATTCTGTTTTCTTCAATGTTCGCAAGATTGATGACCCTATTGGACTCTTACCTGGTCGAATAATTTTGGGAATTAATAAAAGAGGGGTATGATATACAAAAAAAAAATAAACTAGTTAACTCAACATTATTTAATTTACTATTACAGTTATTAAGGAATGGATTGTGCTTTTAATTGTGTGCTTTTTCTCGATCAATTGGCTGTAGATTCATTTTTTTCGCCCAGTTCCTAAGGAATATTTGCACTCAGCTGAGTTGAGAGACATAATGCAATTTGGGAGCAGCAATACTGCGGTCTTTTTTAAAATGAGAGTTGCAGGAGTTCTCCATATATTCCAGTTTGAAACCAAGCAGGTATAACATCTTTGTTGATGTCACGCAAGCCCTTGTTGATTTGGAATTATTTTCCCTCACTGTATTTTATTTCCTTGTTATAGGGAGAGGAAATTTGTGTTGCTCTTCAGACTCATATAAATGATGTAATGCTGCGCCGCTATTCGAAAGCACGATCTGCTGCTGGTGCTGGTTCTTTGAATGGAGCTATTCCTAATAATTCTTCTAAACCTCCAAATATGGAATTATATGAGAAGCATGTTCAAGACTTGTCAAAACTAATTGAAGAATCTCAGAAAAATGCTGATCAAGTATGTCTAAACTTTTAGTTTATGATGTAATGTGCAGGTTCACAAGAAGCACCAAACTAAACTATTAAACCTAGAGGACAGTTTCTATGGCTTGTTGCATAGTAAATAAAACCTATTTGCTTCTCTTTGATACTGGTTTCCTTTGGGTAGAAAATAAAGAAGCATGCACCTGGCTAAAGTTCTCAAGATAAATGGAAAAGTTTTATTTTCATATCATGTTGGGTGTTTAATACATGCTTTTGGGGGTAATAATGATAATCTTTAATGTTCTTGAATAGTTGCTTGAAGAATTACGTGTGAAGCAAAGACAAGAAGAGAAAATGCAAGAAGAATTGGACAGCTTGAAAGAATCCTTAAAATCTGATAAGCAAAATCTAGATTCTGTTACAAGTGACCGGGATAGACTTAGATCAGTATGCTATGAAAAAGATAAGGAACTACAGGTAAAGATCAATTGATCTTTTATCTCTAAGTTGTTGATCGACGTCTCTTACTTATTGCTCAATCTAACAGGCTGCTATTCTAGACAAAAGGAATATGGAATCCAGGATGGCCAAGTTAAGTAATGCGGTGATAGAGAAAACTGCCAAAAAGGATCTTGCTGATGCTGGAAATAGACAAGTAAGATATTCTGGGAAACTGTAATTCATTCCTTCAAAGCTATCTTTCTGATTAACAATGCTGATTTTATTTATTGTTGATGTATAAATATTAAATATGGGCTTTCTATGGTACCAATAGGTGACTCAAAAGCTTGAAGATGAGCTAAAAGTTTGTAAATATGAGCTGTTTGCAGCCAATGAAACTATCAAAAGCTTGAAAAGTGAAATAATGATTTTGGAACAGAATTTATCGGCGCTTGAAAAGAGGAATGCTGGAGAGGTAGCATAAAAAAATTTAAAATTGCTGTTAAAAAAAAATCATCAATTTTAGTTGATGGTGGTTGTTGTAATGCAGATTAGTTCCCTTCAATGGAAACTTGAGCAAGAACGCAAAGTTGTTAAGTCTGAAGCGAACGAGCTTGAAAGAAAGCTAGAAGGGTGTAGGCAAGAATTATTGGCTGCTAAGGCAACTATTTCAGCCAAGGACTCTGACTTGGTTTCAATGCAAAATAATTTGAAGGAACTAGAAGAATTGAGAGAAATGAAAGAGGTTTGAATACTTTTAATTCAATAATTTCACTGCTCCATTTCTATAGCAACTGGGTTTCAATGTTTTGTTTATTTTCACTTCATTGTGAATTTAACATATATGATCATGTTTTATGATTTAGGATATTGATAGAAAGAATGAACAGACAGCTGCCATACTGAAAATGCAAGGGGCGCAACTAGCTGAAATGGAAACACTTTATAAGGAAGAACAAGTTTTAAGGAAGCGCTATTTTAATGTCATAGAAGGTAGAAACTCTATATTCGAAATTAAGTTTATCTGATTGTATATTGACATACATACAAACAACCGTCAATTATTCAACCTTGGAACTTGGTTTTATGTCAGACATGAAAGGCAAGATTAGAGTTTACTGTCGACTAAGGCCTCTCAATGAAAAAGAGATCGCTGAGAAAGAAAGAAAAGTTCTCACTGCAGTAGATGAGTTTACAGTGGAATATCCATGGAAAGATGACAAGCCAAAGCAGAACATATATGACCGTGTTTTTGATGGTGTTGCAACTCAAGAAAGTGTATTTGAGGATACAAAGGCAAGTCATACATCATTGTCATTTCTTCTTGTGGAAACATGTATAACTTAAACTCATCACCAATTTTTCTTTTATTTGCAATGCAGTATTTGGTGCAGTCTGCTGTAGATGGTTATAATGTTTGCATATTTGCTTATGGTCAAACTGGCTCTGGAAAGACATTTACAATCTATGGATCAGACAACAACCCTGGGCTTACTCCTCGGGCAATTGCAGAACTTTTTAGAATTTTAAGAAGAGATAATAACAAGTACTCTTTTTCCTTGAAGGTAAACATTTCTAGAATGGAGATAACTAAATTGTTTCATCTTTTTCACGTTTAGAATTGTTGTCATTAGCTCTAGTGTACAAATAAATATTCCAGAGGTGTAAATGATTAGAGTGTAATTTAAATGCATTGCTTGTGTACAAATGTTTTCACTGTCTTTTTATATTGTCTTTGTCTAGGATTTCTGCAAAAGTTTATTATCTCATATGCTGACTTCTGGTGCCACTTATGTAGGCATACATGGTGGAATTGTATCAAGATACCCTCATAGATCTTTTGGCACCAAAGAATGGAAAACATTTAAAATTGGATATCAAGAAGGATTCAACGGTAACCATCTCTGTTGTCATTGCTAATTTCAATTGCTTATATGTATGCTTGGTTTTTGATTGCTCAGTAAGAAAATTTACTGAGCAATGGTTATGTTTAAAAAATTTCACATTCCATTTAGCCATGAATTCTAACAATTGTCCAGGTAGGGTGCTTGAAACATCTCAAAATAGCAATCGTAACTGTTTCATTTTGATGAATAGGGAATGGTAGTTGTGGAAAATGTGACAATTATGTCAATTTCTACAATTGAAGAACTGAACAATATAATTCAAAGAGGATCTGAGCGGCGACATATATCAGGAACCCAAATGAATGATGAAAGTTCAAGATCTCATCTCATTCTATCAATTGTAATTGAAAGTACCAACCTTCAAAGCCAGTCGGTTGCAAGGGGAAAGGTATATTTTACATTTTCTCCCTTTGAGCTACAATAATATATCATTTTTCAGGATTAGACTTGAAAAAGTAGAAGACATAGAAAGGATGCAAAGGAATGAAATTAGAAAACAGAAACAGTTTAGTGATGTTTTGTTATTTTACGTGGCATTTGTGCTTGTAACAAGTGCTTACTTATTTATGTGGAATTCAATATGCAGCTGAGTTTTGTGGACCTTGCTGGTTCAGAACGAGTGAAAAAGTCAGGTTCTACGGGGAGTCAGCTGAAGGAAGCTCAGAGCATTAACAAGTCATTATCAGCACTTGCAGATGTTATCAGTGCTTTGTCTTCTGGTGGTCAACACACACCATACAGGAATCACAAGTTAACCATGTTGATGAGTGATTCACTCGGTGGTAATGCCAAAACTCTGATGTTTGTGAATGTTTCTCCAGCAGAATCAAATTTGGATGAGACACATAACTCTCTCATGTATGTTCTTTGTCATTCTGTTCCATTATATTTTATTTTACTGGTGTTTCTCTTTTTGTTCTTTCTAACACTATTCTTGTATGCTTATTTTAGGTATGCATCCCGAGTAAGATCCATTGTGAATGACCCCAGCAAGAATGTTTCTTCAAAGGAGATAGCAAGGCTGAAGAAGTTGGTTGCATATTGGAAACAGCAAGCTGGTAAAGGACCCGAGTTTGAAGACTTAGAAGAAATTCAAGATGAAAGGCCAACTAAAGAGAATGGTAATGGCAATAGGTAAAAGATTGGATTGAGAATAGGGTCTCTCTTTTCTTTTTGATTGCATAAGGATCATTTCCCATCATCAAATTGTATATCTTTTTACAGGGATCATGTAGGTTGTATAGATCAAATTTATGTACATAGTATTAATACTTTCGACTCATACGCATACAAGTATATTCACTATTCTAAATCAATATTTCTTACTTTTTCAAAATGCACAAGTTTTTGCTAAAGATTGAATACCAAACCCCTTTTTTCTCGAGTTCTTCAATGGGAACTGCATTGTTTTACACCTCTGCATTTCTTTTATTTTCTGCCTTCTTTTATATCACCTCATATTACAATATTTTTATATCATTCAACAATTATATATATATATATATATATATATATATATATATATATATATATATATATATATATATATATAACTTTTGCTCAAGCCTTTATCTTCTGGTCTAGGGCTCTTAACTTATCTCGAACAAATGGAACTCCAATTTTTGCTCTCAAATCCTATACTGAAAGAATGCATACAATAAGAGAGAAAAATCAATCGAAACAATTTCTTTTACAAAAATATTAAAATTAAAAATCATAAATATAAGAGTATAATGTTGGAAAGGGAAAAGGAGAAGAATGACATGCTAAAAGTAATGTATTAGTTTTTAGTTGAAGAAGACACATTCCTTATTCAATGTCGAAGAAGACACATTAATTTGGAAGGGTCTTATTGTGAGAGTTGATGAAATGGAATGGGGTATTTGAATAAGAACCAAATAATTGCTAACAATTTCCAAGATGGAAACCTAGTCATTGAGAAATCAATGGTTTCATAAAAAAAAATCAATGTAATTTTTGTTGATTGTTATAATCAAGCTTGTAATCGAAGAAAAAATATTAATGCAAAGACAGAAACATCATGATCAGTTAAATAGTTCATTCTCTATTAGAGATTATATATTTTTTTATCCATTTTAGTACTCAAGTGATGACATGACCACTTGATCACTAGTAACACAATGTATCTTATGTTTTGGAAAATTGTTGTATATGATACAACAATTGCATCACTCAAGCAACATAGCCAGTTATGATTTTTAGTTTTATCGCTTAAGCTAAGAATTCTTTCATAGTTTCATGAAATAAGGTCATTCAACCGAGTGAAAGTCACTCAAAGACATCTAGTTAATACTTAATTCGTGTAGTATTTGGTTGCAAGGGTCGTTATATTAAACATAAAACTTATTAAGGAAATATCATATACTTTACTAATGATCTAATTACATATATAATTTGAGTTGGCGAGAAACTTAACAAAGTTTTTATTACCACTTTCCGTAGTAGATTAAGTAACCATCCTAAGAATTTGAAATTGTTGTTTTGCCAATGATATTTGTATGAGTCAAATGTTAATCTTTAATAACACATTTTTAATATAAGTTTTTTTTTAGAAATATCCAGTACGATAAATTATACCATTTCATTAAGATGTATTAGAAGATTTCAACATTTTATTTGAAAGTAAT
Organism: Vigna umbellata; assembly: GCF_029865625.1. Lineage (NCBI taxonomy): Eukaryota > Viridiplantae > Streptophyta > Magnoliopsida > Fabales > Fabaceae > Vigna > Vigna umbellata. The sequence goes on along the minus strand of NC_142165.1, from coordinate 84,244,156 downwards.
TAAGTTAAAGTTTGTTGTATTATATTGACAGTATGATGTGACTCGCATATGAAATTTTGAATATAGTATATGATTTTCATTTTCACATTAGTTCACCCCAATAAATAAATATATATATATATATATATATATATATATATATATATATATATATAATATGGTATATTGTGAATATAAGTATTTAGTAAGAGAGAAAATGACATAACAAGTAAAAGTAGAAAAATTAGTGTAATGTAAATTATTATATATAATTATGAGTTACATACATTAGTGAAAAAATCGTACCTTATAATAGATTTAACATATTATAATGTAGTTCTTTTTCCCTATCATAATATCAAAATTAATATATAATATCAAAATTAATATATTATAACATACATTATGATCCACGTCATAAAAGGTGGTTTAAGAAAAAAAAGCTTAAATGTTTACTTCGTTCTCATATTAAAAAGTAAATTACTTAGATGCTTACTTCGTTCTCATATTAAAAGGTAAATTTCTGTTTAGTACCCGATTTTAAAAATGAAGACATTGAGTCACTATGCTATGAAAAATGTATGAATAAGGTTCTCTCCTTTAAATTGACAGCAACGATGTTAAGTCCATGCTGATGTGACCGTACTTTTTTTCTTCTCTTCTGTTGTCCAGCTTTTTCTCTCTTGTTCAGCTTTTTCTTTGATAATTTGTTCAACTTGTTCTTTCTTTGTGGACCTTATTCATATATTTTTCATAACATAGAGACCCAATGTTTTTATTTTTAAAATCGGATACTAAACAAAAATTTTCCTCTTACATAGAGACGAAATAAGCATTTAAGTCAAAAAAAATTATGCTTACATTTTGACATCCAATAAAATTTCCTGGTATTATCTTTTTATCTAATCAATATATAATCAATATAACATATATTATAATCAATAAACAAAATAGAATTCATTTCATACGTTAAAATGTCTAACAATATTTAATATATTATTTGTACATAAATATAAGCAAACCTCTTCAAACAAGTCAAGTGGGCCCCATAGATTAAAAAATAATGTTCACTACAAATCATCTCCCCTCCTCTCTAAATTCCCCAGATATCAAAGATGCAGACTAATGGGTCTTATTCCAAGTCTTCAACCTTCTTATCTGAGAATCTTAGTTTACAATTTAAACTGCATATGCATTTCCAACATGACATCTTTTTGACTTGCAGATATATTTCCACCAAACTGAAACTGAAGCAAGTAACATAACCTCTAGTAACATTTCCAGTTCTTTCACATCATTTTCATCTAAACGAACTGTTGCTAAACTTGCTCTATTGGCTCTATATATCTTTGATCCAATGGTGTGGGAGGCAGCAAACCAATTTGCAGTACCTGATCCACTGACGGGTGATGATGAACCCCCTTTTCTTCACAGGAATCAGGGAACTACTAGTTTCACAATCTTCACCAAGTAAAGTGATTGTTTTAGGTAAACAGTCCAGTACTCTTTGCCTGTAGTATGAATGAGACATGCAACCAAATAATGTGTGTATGTTGAAATCTTCAACGCCGCAGGTTACGTAAAAATGAAGTGTCCCTAACCTTCTAAGATAAATGACATCTGTTATTCAATCTGGATGCTATAAGATAATACACATGCATTTGTTCTGTGTTGCTTGGCTTGCAGCTTTCTTCTCTGTATCAGGCAAAAATATTAAATTATCAGCAACTACCGGATAAGGCACCAAGACTAAATGAAAACAAAATCAGTCAAACAGAATAACAATCCAGAATAACAATCCATTTGCATACAAACATTTTTCTTCCAGCACCCTTACCCATTACTTTTTAATTCTGAATTAGCAAGTACCTAAATCCAACTTTCATAATAGTATCAACCAATAGAAAATTAACCTAGAATTCATAACTCAAGGTTACAAACTAGACTACAACAAATCATAACAGCACTACGCTCGGTGTTAACTTATTCTCTTTTAAAGCATCCTTAGCGTCCATACCATTCACTCAATAACATTTCAGTGCAGTAAAACATATAATTTATGTGCTTAAGGAATGTTTAAAGATCTAACAATGTTATGTCAGATTAGAAACTCTAATCTGCTCTAATTATTATGTAGTAAAATTCCTAATTCTATTTCTAGAAAGAAAAAGGACAGCTAGTAAATTTTCTTCATACAACATACTCACACTACAACCAAGTTTATCATACTTTGATTAGCATGTCAAAAGTGAGAAATAAAGCATCATTCTCGGTTCCTCCAATATTCCACTATATTTCCAGAAATCATATATTTTCAATCATACATAACACTCACAAATTCTATCCTAGCATCAATTCACACATAATGACTTTTCAAGAATCTCGAAACCATTCATAAAACTACAACAACCAGGGAATATTCAACGCTATAATCACTTCCCTACATCATATTTCATCCAACATATTCAAGTATATATTAATTCCGCATCAACATTATGTTGTTTAAAGATGATCCTTATATCAGTTTTCCAAACACCTAAGCATATCCAGTCACGGTCTAAACATCATAAAACCCAGTGCACTAATATATATATATATATATATATATATATATATATATATATATATATATATATATACCAACCAGAAAAATACACATAATCAACCATAAATTTCCAGTTCTTAATTTATAAACCCAAAATCAGAACTCAATATGTACACTTCCTACATAATTTTTCTGATATTATGTACAACTGGTATGAACAAATCAACAAACACTTGGCGGGTATTTTTCAGTATAATGCTTGCATCATCAGAAGGAAAAGGGATTAACTAACCATGGATTTGTTAGAAAAGCGACATTGGGGACGAGTGGTCCAGGAGCAACAAAGGTGGGTCACGTGAGAATAACAAGCTCAACAGAAAACAAAAAAAAAAACATAACTCGGAACATTTTTAAAACAAGCTCAACATTTTTTCCTCCAATCAAACCAGTTGCTTCTGGATTGAGTAATTAGAACCAGAAAAATAAAAAAAATACCTCCAACAGATGAGGATAAAGACCATTGATTCAACCTTCACCTATGGCACCAAGGGCCAGGACAGCATCTTCCCGTTCTTTCCAAGCATCATCCCCACCAGCAGACAACTTAGCCTGAACAAATTCTTATAACCTTTAGTATATCCACACACAAAAATAAGGCTTGTGGAGAAAATAAAGGGAAACAACATATACTTTATGCTTTATAAATGTTGCAACTTCAACAACATCATTGATCCAAGCCTATCACAAAAAATTAGTAAAACCCCAAAATCTTTTTACCTGGCATTTTGTCCCCATCAGCACCTTCTAGAACCACGAGGTAGTGAACAAAAGAGGGAATCACGACCTCAAGCTTCCCATCACTGCAAAACAATAGCGCATACATTTGACAAATGAAAATAAATAATAATAAAAGTACAAATCACACAACAAGCAGAGTATACCAAGCTCCTCTTCGGCCATTATTACCAGCACACCAACACATAGACTCTCTCTCACCACACCACACCAGAGAATGATGAATGAGACTACACAGAATACCACACCAAAGAATGATGAACGAGTGATGACTCCTAGTCGAGGCGGATCGGCGTGAATCCATGATTCCGGTGTAAAATCGAGTCGGCGAACAAGGACACAGCGAAAGACGGTGAAATCAAAAGCAAACCCTAGATTCGAAGGTTTGTTCGGAGCAGCGAGGTAGGAGGGATTTAATCGGTGGAAAAGGTTGGAACGAAAATTTAGTCGGTGTAAATAGATAGCAACCAATCTCAACCGGTGAAAAATGAAGAAAAAGGCAAAACAATCGGTCAAAAGGTAAGAGATAAGGAAAACCTAGAAGAAGATGAGGTTTGAGGTTTGGGGTTTGAGGTAACGCTCTAGGCATCGAAGAAGATGTAGTTTCGGTGAAAAGCGAACGCGAGACGTGGTTCGGTGACGGTGAGGAGGAATGTTCTTGGAGGAGGAGTGCGCGGTTAGAAATGTGAAAAATTAGACAGCCATTCGGATATTATAACTGATTTTTAAAACTCTATAATACATCAAAAAAATTTCAAATGTTTATATATATCTAGTAATAGGTTTTGATCTTATTTATAAATTTATCACTGTATTTCATATTATAATTGATATACAACACTATATCAGAATATGTTTTAAACTTATTTATAATAAATAATTTTTATTTATTATAATAGATTCTCATAAAAAAATTATTTTTTCACTGTATGTTTTAATGTTGTTTATCAATAAATATAAATTAAAATAAATGAGACATATGTTAAATCTCGTCATTTCCTTTTCATCGTACATATATATATACGACAAAAATTCCTCAAAATCTTATTAATTAGGAAAACACTAACAATTCTTTTTAAGAAAATCAACTCTCAATTAGATCCCATTCATTTATGTTAGTATCTCAAATTTTGTTTTCATCAACTTTATAACATTCCACTTAATAGTACTAGTTAAAACATTATATAATTTTTATCAATAAATAATAAACAAAGTATATTAGTATTTCATTATTGTTATCCCAAAAAAATAACTAAAACCAAAAGTAAATTCAGAAAATAGGCATACAGTTTAAGTAGTCATCCTGAGATGTAACATATAATACAAATGTTCTAAACTTAATTATCCAGACACATGCATTAATATCAAACTCACTCAAGACATGCTTGTGGTGGCCTCTACTATTCTACAAAACCATTGTCAATGAGTTTCACTCTACTACACACAAGGTTAATGCTTTTTGTGTCTTAGGCCAATGAAAAATCCTTAGACTAGAACCTCATGCTACTATCACCACATAATTCATTATACTCTACATAAGCATAGATGCTTGTTAGAGTGTAAAGATATCTTTTTGCTTGAATACATCAATGCATAAACTAAAGAAAACACAATAGTAGAGTTTTTTCCATAAAATCATAACAACTCATATCATTACTACAACCACTGAAAATTAATTAATATAAGCAAATTGAATCAATTGAATTATAAAAAATTAAGGTTTCACGACAAATAGAACCACTGCATTATCTAGTGCTCAACGATACATACCACTACTCAACACTCTATCACAAAATTGTTTACTGACTTTGAAATTGAAGACTAGTGCTTAGTGACAATTTCATACTACTCAAAGCGTATGTAAAGTTTTAATTTGCCAATTGATCAAATTGATACTTTTCTTTCTTTTCTTAACTCTTTTTATTTTATAAACATGTACATTGTACTAATTAGACCAATTTCTCAAGTTAAAACTCACAATTCAATCATATTCCAAAATTCACAATTTAGTTCCAAACACACTTTATTTCACCAAAACTCCCAATAGCATAAATGAGCATATATTCAACATATATTTTATAATAGATTCAACCAACAAATTAATACAAATAAATCAGTTCATGGATCCAAAATACATATCATGCATCATACAATTCGTACCCACATCATGTATTTAACATGCATACCACCAAAATGGTAAAAAATCAACATGTAAAATCTGTACCTAGCTTCTCTCACCTTAAAAGACAATCCAAAACAGTTCTTGAATTCCACAAGCCTTCCGATGACTCATGAATGTTCTATCTCAACCTAAAAACAACATAAAAAACGACGGAACCAAAAGAACCACAGATTAAGAAAGAGTTGTATCAAAGACTCTAAAAACACATGCAATCCCAAAATATCACTTACAAAGCAAGAAAAAATTGAACATCAAAGGAGACCAAAATTTTACATATCAAATAGAGAAATTAATCGAATAAACTTAGAGGGTTTTTCACAATGTAACTCCATGATAATGAAGAAGATGAAATTTGAGTGAGAAGGATGAAGAAACAAATTGAGGTTGTAATGTGCTTTTGGAGAAGAGAGGTTCTGTGTTTGAGGCTTCACTGTGGCTACTTTTTGGATTTTTCTAAAGAAAATTATTTGTATTTTTAAAGGGTTTTACAAACCGTGCAATTACTCTCTTTTAGTGAACATGAAAATTTGTATGTATAGAAGCTAAATTTTCATCTCTTTTAGGAATATGACTTTTTCATTTCATAGAATGAATATATGTTTTAGTTTCTCACAACAAAAAGTCAATGATAATTATAAAATTCTTTTGATAAAAATAGCATAATTATACATGGCCCACATTTTATTCAGTTTCAAGTTCCATCTATAATCAAATTTTTCTACCATTTGAAAAACTGAAAATGTTTATTTACTGTGCCTGCATGAGTTCAATAAAAAAAAGAAATCTATAGGTATCCAATTTTCTGGTAGATATCTAGTGTAAATCCACAAGATACAAGTTCTAATTAATGGGAGTAGCCATGCAGGAAAAACCTGTAGTTTGTTGTTTAATGTTGGAACTTGGCTGTTTTCTGAAAATATTATGATCTACCATATCATTTGTACAGCACACCAATTCATTCAGACAGTAACCAAATTAAGAACAAGCAATATGAAGAATCTTCTGTGACTAAAGACACTGGTTACTTTTATACAATGTTTCGTACCAGAAGGACACTCACTGTCACACTCACAATTATTCGCTGAGCATAAGAATGAGACCCACTTTTAATAATTTATGGTAATAATATAAAGTGCATTGAAAAGGACGTGGTAGTGCGTTTATAACATAACTTTATGAAATTTCTAGATAAAAAAACAAGATAGTGTTTCACTTTTAATATATCATATGTTTAAAATCTCATGTCTTTTAAGGATAAAATTAAAAAAAAAATTCTTACATCAAAATTTTGTTCTGACAAAAAGAGAGTTTCTAGCATTATTCTTCCCAGAAAGATATACAAGAAAAAATTAGTGGATGATGGGTCCGTTTTCTAAAATATTGCATTTGAGAAATAAGCAGGAGCTTTCAGACGAGGGGATGGACCAAATAGGTATAATAATTATGAGGAGAAGGGTTGATTTGAGAGCTGTGCCACACAAAATTGTGGAAACTGATATGGATACTATGACAGCAATGGTTTGCTGAAATGATGAAAAGGCTGTTCCTTCTACTGACCACCACTTATGCTTATCAGCCTTCTTTTCAATAATAAATGTTTACTTGAAAATAATTAAATCTAAATCTAAGTCTCACATTATATTTAAATGATAAAATTAAACATCATATATCCTAATGATATCCATTTATAAAAAATCTCATCAGAGTTAACAACTACAACAACACTATACCCACAACAATGATATAAGTAAATGCTACTCTTCACTTGAAAGTAAAGATACCATACCAAAGAGACTCACCTAAAAACAGTTAAACACCTTATACACCTATACTTCAGAATTTTTATTTTGAAAACTCCCCCTAAACTTCACCTTCTTTTTAAATATTTGAGCCACATAGCTCATCTCAGATGTCTGCATATGGAAGTGACTAACTTTTAAAGAAAGTGTAAGCGAATATGTTGCAACAACTGATAAATAAAGAATTTCATTGTAATTTAAATACAACATCTCTTTGGATACTTTGGTAACTGTTGCTTCTCCAAGCACACAATGAGCCTAATTTTGGAGCTATCATCTGTTGCATCAGGATTTCAATAGGAATCATTGTTCTGGTCACTAGAATTCTGAAAGCTCTTAAGCTAATACTGATATATACAAGCATTGCTATCTCACCAACCTATTTTATTCCAGGTGCAACCTGGACAACCAAAGGACTAGTGACTTGTGACCTCCCATTCCTCCATGACAAGAACCCAAATTTATATCCCTTTGAGGGAGCAGTTATTTTGAACTTCAGAGTGAAATTCATTTTTTGCCCAATTCTTGTAAAAATTAACTGGTTAGGTATAACACTGACTCTAACACCAGGTGGAGAAGACACTATAGCTTTATAAACACTTCTTGCTTTCCCAACATTAGTCACAATCCTAGTAACAGAAAAGTTATCTTTAAGATTTGGCACTGAAATAGATGGGTAGTTCAGGTCAGATGCTGTGTTGAATGCCCTATCACAGGTGCTGTTGTCTCTTGTAACTTGATGGAGTGACCTCTCATCATAACCTATTGAACACAGGAATGCAACATAATCTGCAGGCTCTGAGTCATAGATGAGACCAGGATCAAGAACTCTAGCAGGGTTTACAAACCCTGATCCGTAGTCAAATGCATTAGCCCTTCTTTGCTCTGGATCTGCAGTGATGGGTCTGTGGTGCTTATCCAGTATTGTAGCTGCATAAAGAATTCATAATTAGTCTCTCGAGTGGAACCAGAGAAGCCAGTGTACTGTAAGAAAGTTAACACTATCATTAGAAAGGTTAGCATAATCTTTTAATATTTCCAATATTCCCTTTATTATTGGGAGCTCCTGTTAAATAATGTGAGTCTCACCCTTGTTTAATGGCTTTCATTCAACACAATTTGTAATGTAAGAGTATGTTGGAAAAGGTGTAGTAGAGACTATACTACTAGCATTCTCTATGTATCATATTACTTCATTTGGTGATATAAAATATTATTCATAATGCTCACTTTCTAGATTTATAGACATTGACAATTGGAATTTAACCGAATATACCATCAATTTCATCTTTAAGTTGTACTCCTTCTCCTAAATAGTCCCCAACCTAAAAAAATTCTATAAATAATTCTCCAGGCATTAGAAATCAATTTAAGTAAGCTTTTAAGTTTTTGAAAACCCTTTAATTGGTTCTTAAATGTTAATAAATCAATATAGGAACTAAACTGATGAATATTTAATACTTGAGTGAAGGGTTACCAATACTGCATTTTTTATTTTTTATTTTATTTCAGAGACTACTTAGGAGAAAATGTAATACAAATGAATGATTTACTCAAATTTAATCTACTATGCAGTTTTGTTTCAATTGGTCTGATTAAGAAGACTCTAAACATAGTTATATATAGGCCTCTGGAAAATGATATCAATTAGTGTATTACCAGTTGTCATGATGGCAGATTTGATAGCAGATGGAGACCATGAAGGATGGACAGCTTTGACTAAGGTTGCGATTCCTGTTATATGAGGACATGCCATGGAAGTTCCTGAGAGAATGTTGAACATGTTTCCAGCTGCTGGAGACCAAGCTGCAAGGATATTTAGACCTGGAGCTGTGACATCAGGCTGTGTAACAACAGAAACACAATCAGAACTCAAAAGTCAGAGAATGAAATAAAAAGTAGCAATGAGTATTATGAGGAAGCCAAATCGAGAATATAGAATTCAGTTGCTAGTAGTTAGAATGTCACCTTCAGAATTTCAGGGTTTAAAGAATTGGGACCTTTAGAGGAAAAAGCTGCTACACTTGGGGCAGGATGAGCTCCTAGAACAGTCTTTGCACCAAATATCCTTGACACAGGCTTACTGTTCAGTATATCACAGGATGAAATCTTAAACTTCGGAGAATGGAATTAGAACAATACTTTACAGAAATTCATTCTTTTTCATTCTTAATACAAAACAAACCGTGTAGTTTTGAGGTAGGATAGAATCTGTCCTCCTATCTTCTTTCCAACAATAGCTGAAGGGATCACAAATGGGATGGCAACATCTTGATCTCTCTCATCAATAAGTATCATGCCAACTCCACCAGCATCTTTAACTATCTTGCTCTTTTGCACCTTTGACTCCGTTGAACTCTCTGCATGTCTACACACCAGAACCTTGCCCTTGCTCTTTGTTTTATTCAAAGAACTTTCCAAACAGTAACTACAGAGGCCAATAAAAAGAAGGAAAACATAACTTAAGAGTCATATCTTTGCATTCATTCGTAGGTAGTTCTCACTTTTAAGTACCTTGCTTCACCTGGATTGATAAGAAGTGAAGTATCCTCCATTGGCTGCAGAAGCAGAAATTATCCTTGTGGAGGCATTCATTTCAAAGAGACTGAGACTTTCACCCTGTTTCAATTATGGAAAGCTAATCAGCTAGTAGTATACCAAAATGCTACCTTTAAAAAAAACAAACCTTAAATATTCTTTTATTAAAATTATGGTATGGTGGAAGTACATTGGTAACACTTTTCTATAAACCCTGTTTGGAAATGCACTGGGATGGAATAAATCACGTCAAATTAACATTTGATGAAAAATTACAAGTTGTAGCTTCTTTCAGAGGTGATGGGCAACTAGACACGCTAAAAGAAATTTACTTTTAATTCGTTAATCATTATTTTTCTAAGCTTACTTGTCAGTGTTTTCCTTAAGTTTCATTCATTTTAACTCTAAGAATTTTCAAAAAAATCATATATTTTTAATCTCCAGAGACCGGCTAAAAATGTAGTGTTTTTTGTTGGTGTAAAAATATGTTTTTTTTTCAACTGGCAAGAATATATTTAAGCCAACAGTGAACAAGTTTTATTTACCATGATTTTGGCACCATTCCCCAATATGATATCAGAAGTGAAATCCCTATCAGTTGAGCTGGCAGCAACGGTGAGAATCCATGGAGCAAGGTTTGTGGCAGAAGCAGCACTCCCTTCATTTCCAGCTGATGCGACAACCAGCACCCCACGACTAGCCGCATGGAATGACCCCACAGAAATGGCATCACTGAAATAGTCTCCTTGAGGTGATTCAGCACCCAGTGAAAGAGACAAAATGTGAACCCCATCTCTTATGGCATCATCGAAGGCAGCTAGCAAGTCCACATCATAACAACCAGAATCCCAACATGTCTTGTACACAGCAATTCTGGCCATTGGTGCACCTCCTCTTGCTCCTCCAGCTGCCAATCCCTTGTAGTTCATGTTTGCCACATACCTCCCTGCTGCTATGGAGGCTGTATGGCTCCCATGACCAGTGCTATCCCTTGCAGATCTGTAGGAGATTTTCGCATCTGACTCTTCCTCAGCTTCGTATCCAATCCTGTAGTATCTGGCTCCTATCACTTTCCTATTGCACAAATTGTTAACCATGTAAGATCAAAAAACCAACTTGAAAATAATTTCCTTGAAGTGAAAACGAAAAGATAGGGTTCAGCCACAAACCTGTTGCAAGATGAGGCATTGAATGCTTCCCCTGATTGGCATTTGCCCTTCCAGCCTGGTGGCACTGCAGGCATGTCGGTGTCACTGAAGCTAGGGGACTCAGGCCAAATTCCTGAGTGAATAGTGAACAGTGAATGTGAATATGACCCATTATCAATCTCATTCATTATCAAGATCCAAGTCCTTTATTGCATATTAGGAATAATAGCCAGTTGTTCAGTAAAAGTGAAGAGACTAACAGGAGATGAATAAAACATATCTAGGTTCTATTTTAGCTCCTTACAAAAAGTGCTTTAGTTAACTAAAAGAGTTCACTGAAGAATTTGACTACAACAGCAATGCCATTGTGTAATTTCCAACGTTATTAATTATGCTTTCCTTATGCCTGCTACTGCTAAAAGAAGGGGAATAAAGGGACTGATACTCTGCCACTCTAAAGTAATAAATGAAGCGTGGAAAGGGAGATTCTATGAACCGAAGAATATATGCAATTATGCTTCATAGAAGTAATCAACTTATTTATCATCAAGGATATCTTTCAGGAAAATGGTAAGGCTGCTAACCAGTATCTATGAAACCAATGATGATATTTGCTTGGTTTCTGATGGAGTAACCAAGAGTCTCCATGGTTTGATCATCCAGAAGTCCCATGAAATCCCAGGAATGAGTTGTGTGCAGCTTTCTTTTAGAATTGGGAAAAACAGAAACCACTCCTGGCATTTCTGGTTAAATTTGAACACCCAAGTCACAGGGCCATTAGAATTAGCACCAAGGGTTATGTTGGACAATTTTGGAAATTAAGAAGTTGAGAAAAAGAAAAGAAAATGCAACAGAAAAACTTCCTCTGACATACTTGAAATTTGGGAAGCCTGTTCATCACTGAGTTTGGCTGCAAAGCCTCTGAAAGCATGTTTGTAGCTGTAAACATGAGAGACTCGGGCTTGTTCAATGCTGTCAAAACATTACAATGAGGGGAAAAAATGTGAAAACCATTTACTTAAAAACAAGGGGGTGATAAAGAAAACGCAACTAACTGAAAGACTTGCAGAAAATTTTCCAAAAAATGAAAAAAGTGGTCTTAGCTCTGACCTTCCACTGTGAACAGCAGCAAGAATTTGATGATTTTCCCTAAGAACGTCATCTGGGTGTTCCCCAGTTTTGCTTCCCATGTACACTACATAAACCTGCCATCCAATCCATATTCCACAGTTCACTTAAGAATCCATAAATCTACTGATCACCATAACCAAAAATGCCACACAAAATCACCACCGTTAGAATTTACCTTGGTAGAGAAGCAAAAGCTAACTTTCGCAACAAGCACAGCCAGAAACAGGAAAAACAAAGCACTGCTTGTGGCATAACCAGAAGAAGACATTGTTAAAGTCTCAACCTTTGGTTACTAAAAGCAGTGTATATATCAGCATACAGTGACAGCAAGAAGAAGTATATAGGACATTAACCAATTCAAGATTCTGAGAATGGAAAAAGGATGATAATAATAAAAAATAAAAGAAAGCCTTGATGGAAAGAAAAGAAGGTGTGGAAGAATCATGGTTGAGGTATCGTCATGATATTGGTGTGTGACATGTGGTAATGTTGAATGAAATTTGTTTTATATAACAACAAAAGGAGGGTAATGAAATGAGGAAACATGGAGTAATAGTAGCAGTGGTGGTGGGAATTAGTGGATAAAGGGAGTTTTAAGATGATGAGTATGAGAGAGAGAGAGAGAGAGAGAGAGAGAGAGAAAAGACAAGGAGAGAAAGAGACTAATGCTCCTGTAACAATGGCAAGCAATCACAAAGCATATTCCAGTTTTTGGTGTCTACTCAAATGTCAATATGACCCTCTTATTCCGGAGACTGTTAAAAGCAATGTAATTCACACTCAAGCTTAGTGGAGCCAAGGTGGCTCAAGGAGCATGTGACCTTCCTTATGTGTTCATTCACCATTTTTATTACACAAAAACCAGAAAAAAAAATAGTATCTTATCTGATCTAATCTAATTAATAGGTAATGATCTGTGAAATCTGTCATTTGCAGAGTGTTCTGTCAATAAATAATTGAAGTGGTATATGACCCAAATCCCAATGCCCAATTGTGAGATTCTTATAATACTTTTTTAAATTGAAAAAAGAAAAAGATTCTTAAGTAATATTACTATAAAAACTTTCTCATGTATAATGTACTAAAATGATGGATGCACTTGGAATTTTTGGACATCATAGTCACCCAACTGTTGAAAGCAGAAGAGACAAAAACGCCTTCATTGATAACCAACAAAAAAAGCTTTCATGAAGACAAATAATGCCTTCACGCCAATGACAGCCAAACACCAACCAAAACGGTAACTCTTCTTTTGCATCAAATATATTCTCAATATCATACAATTACAGGTAAAATATAAATATAAAAAATTAAGCTCAAAGTTCAGAATCTAAATTTTCTCAATTCCGTCTTCTTTTTGTAAATTATAGATATTTCTCACTTATTTTAATGACCAAGACTGATAAACAGAACCTTCAACTCAAACCCAAGTCATATCATAATAAGATTTTCGAAAATTAACTTAGGAAAAAAATGTAAAAAAAAAACTTTATCTTTTAGTGTGCCTCTTTTGAGGGTGATGCAGAGGAACTTTACCGTTACCTGCATCATTGTAATGGAAAATTTCAGAGGCTAAAGTCAACATTTTGATAGATGTATGGTATGCTCTCTCACTTATCTTCACTTAATGATAAAAAATGATTAGCTCACTGGCAGATGCATCATCAATTACCATCATTATCATCGATTTCCCTCAGTACCAGAAAACACAATAATTACTTTCATCAGGGAAACAATAAAAAATTACCTTAATCATCTTAGTACCAACATTTCCACCATAGTCATGTAATTTCCGGAATCTTAAATCACATCATTGCATATTATATTCCCAAAGTTCATGTTTTTATCCAAAGTCTAAACTTATGTGGCCGACAGGTATTTAAAAGAATTTAACTTTTCCAGGGCTTACAATCTTACTGTTCTTCTTTACCCTCATAATAACAATGTAATTATGCATACTTATATAAGTACAAAATTGTATCTTATCTTAATCTTACCATTATGAATGTTAAAGAATCAATTACTTTCTCTCTTAGGATATTAGGACAACCTTAATTCTGTTCTTTTTTATGAACAACTTTGTCATGTGCAAGCCAGCTAGCTAGTACTTACATATTTTACCAATTCAATTTTTATCCCACAGATGATCATTGAATACAGGTTATCATGAACATGAACATGATGGTGTGTTATGATTCTCCAATCATGTGATATACATTTTTTCTCCCGACTAAATATATATCTATATAAATTACCAAGTGCATAAATTTGTTATCAGGTTTTTTTATTTTTTTTTCTTCTGACAGTTGTATTTGATCTGACTTAGATTATTCAGACTCCCCATGTGCATCTAAATTTTGGTTGTGTTAAATTATACAAGCAAGAGGGAACAAATAACACTTGTAATTCTAAATTATATATATAATTCATGACTAATGTAAAATTAAAAAATAAGATTTAATTATGTCACTCTCATATATGTGTAGGTAATCAAATATTAATGGACATCACGTGTATACAAGATTTAGATTTATGTATTGATTAACTTTTGTTTTATGGGAAATGAAATCTTACAGGTAGTCACCATGATAGAAAGTGTTGACCATAATGGAAAATGCACCCAAACCCTATCCTTACATTCGTTACATTATTAATTCATTATATTTTTGTGTTTTTCTTGCATCCCATTAATCATAGGCATAACTTTTTGGTTTAGTATGATGTTGTTTAGCACATGAGCTTAAAGAGAAAGCATAAAAGGGAGTTTATGTAGTGAGGTCTTAGACTTGGATGTATGATGACAAAAGGAGGAGGATCATTTTTATCATAACAAGAGATCTACATCTTATTATGAGAATGTGACTCAATAATATAATAACTTATTCAGGTAAATGCACCAGTGTGCAGAATCACACATGCAGTTCCTATATTTAAACAACTTCATCACAGTATGAAAATTATTTATATGGCAAAGGTTGAAAAAAAAAAAAAAATATATATATATATATATATATATATATATATATATATATATATATATTACAATGCATTTAATAACAATAAAAATCTATTAAAAGTAAATATAGTTTTGGTCAACTTTGTAGGTGACAAAACAGGTCACCCGGTCTATTTCAGCGGTTCAATAATTATTATTATTCTCATGGCAAACCTGTCAAAGGTTGAAAAAAATATATTTAAATTACTTTTATATCTTGACTTGAGTTTAATAAAAAATAATTATTTTTACATATTAAATTTTATTATAATTAATAATGGAAAATGTATCTTTTAATTCATATTATAAAAGAAAAAGTAATTTTTAAATTAATTTTTATTTTAAATTTAATTTTGAAAAAGTGAATTAATGAATTAAAAAATTAAACTGGACCATCAAATCTGCGGACTAACAAGTCCACCAATCTGTTGGTGCAACTGTGATTGTCATCCTATTCCACTTTGCTTAATCATGATAAAGTTTATCTGTTGAGAATCTTAAATATATATATATATAATAGCATATTGAAAAGAATATTAAAAGTCTTTACCTTGATTTTATATTTTTTACTTTATTATCAGATTCTTTTGACTGCTAAAGTGGGATATAGTGAGAAATAAGGACGAATATTGCATTTTAATTCGGAGAAAATTCATCATTTTAATTCTTGAGAAGGATATATATAACATAAGGAAATGAGACATATTACTACTGAGATTAAACATATCCAGTCAATTATTGGGAGTAATGATTCAAATCAAAGGAATCAACCAACTGTACACTTGAGAATCATAATTGACAACCCACTCAAAAACCCGCATTTAGAGATGTTAATTTTTCCATCAAATTCATTTAGAGATGTTTACTAATAAGACAAAATTCACTAATGAAAAAACTGAAGAGATTTTTATCCATTCAAAGAAGGTAACTATAGGAATTTTTCATATTTTTTTAATAGAAATTTAGGTGATAAATTCAATGCAGGAATATCCAACCATAACGTTAAAAGTTTTGAAATAATTATGCATCAATAATAATGATATGGTCAACGTTTTTATCACAATACATTATCATAATATTAAACTCTTTAGTTCAAACTGTCAGTGATAGTTTGACTGCTCCTAATGTCAAATTATTCAAATTGAGAATGTTTTGACTATTTGTGGAAGATAAAAATAAAAATTTGAATTCTCACGTGAAAAATAATACTAATGAAAAAATAGGAATATTATTTATTTTAAAGAGGATAGGATGTCTATGGAATTCTAAATCAGACGAAGAAAAAATAAATAAAAGAGAAAAATAATATTGTCAAAGAAATAGTAATAACTTAGTAAAGTTTGACATAAATTATATTATCTAGAAAGTTTTGAATTAACATAGAGTGTATTGAGGTCATTTTCAATCAACATTTCATATCTTATTTCGTTGACTTTATTCTATGAACTAAGTTACCCAAAGGTTGTAATATCCCAAATTCACTAAAAATGCACTATTTTGTTTTAGCTTAACCTATAAGTTGTTTGGATAGAAGAATAAGCTTGTTAATATATTATATGTTTTGTTTGAATATAAGATTAGGAAAAAAAGATTGTTGTGTACTCCTTTTCCACCACACACTCTCTGCATAAGGGGAACTTAAATTTCTCATTTCTCTTTTTATAATAATGAAATGTTTCTTTAGGGAATTCTTATATTAAGTTTCTCATTATACTCATCTCATTATACTCATGTATAATTTATTATCTAAATTTGAAAGTGAGATAATTATGTTGTATAACTTTTTAGTTCATCGTGTATAATTATACTGCTATTAAATACTTTAATTTAAAATTGTATTTTATTCATATCACGATAATTTTTTCTATATTTTAAAAAAATATCTCCGTCACACCTGGGCAAAATACTAGTGTTACTGCAAGGAAATTGTTATGTTTTTGTTTCTCTAAGTTGGATGAGGTTAGGAGATCTTAATATGTTTTTGTTAGGTGCAACTTTGTGAAAAAAAAAAAAGCATTTTAAAACAATATAAAATACAGCTGAATTTGGAACGAGACATAGAGTAGAACAAAAGGTTATATCTCATCTATTTACAGTGAAAATAAGATCTTCGGTTTCGAGTCAACAAAATGTAAATGAGAAGCACAGAAGTCAAGAATCTTTTCCTGCAAAATAAGAGATGCAAACGTCAAGTTCACTTCCTTCAGCAAGTAATGAAATGACGCATTGAATGAGAGTAATGCAAGGATCTTCCACAACTCTAGACTTATGCACATATGAACTACTTTCTCTCAAACTAATTGCTTTAAGAGGATATCATCTGCTACATCATGCACTTCTCATTCTCTAACTTAAACTGTTTCAGCATGAAGAATTCATCTTAAAGAAACCAAACTTTCAGATGTCATTCTCAACAGCCTTAGCTCACACATCCAGATGAATAAAATCTTTGGGATGATATCAGAATGGGCCAACAAGGAAAACTAAAAATTGGAATCAGATGCGAGATCAGTTTAGAACAGTTGATAATAATTAGCTTTACATAAGGCATGAGTTTACAGTTGGGAAACCTCTACTTGCTGTCTATAAGTTGGTAATCTACATTTCATATTTGGCACATCACTAGAAAACAAAGTACCAAAGTAGAGGCATTTCTCATGATTATGGTTTCGACCTTCTCTCTAGCTTGGGTTCAAGCTCATTAAATAAGAAAAACATTAGATAAAAGGCCTTTTGTCTGATGACAAAAGTTTCCTAACATTACCATATAAAATCACACAACATGAATTTGAGAGACGTGCATCAGTTTTGTTAGATTCTCATTACTGGCAAACTGCCTATGTTTTTATTGACCAATTACTTAAAATTTGACCCATCCACTAACTTGTTCGAAATATTTTTGGGGGAGGTAGCTAAGCTAATGGTCCTTTGGGGCAGCTTCAACCTAGAATTGAATCACAGCCAGGAAGCTTTGCCTTACCTTTTGGCTGCTATCTCCTTCATTCAAGGTCAAAGACCTCCTTTCTACAAACCAAAAGAATTCATATTCTATAGGATGGGCTTAATTGCTTGAAGACACTAAGGTAGAATTCAAAGGAATTTCTGATATTCCTAAACCAAATAATGCGTTAACCATGTCATGTTTGGAGGGATAGTCCAGGAATTTGAGAATTCAGAGTTAAACCATAAATTCGTTTAGGAAATTTAAATCAGTAACTCAATCTAGCTAGCAAACAGGTGGAGGAATGCACAAAACCCTATGAAAACACGAGGAAGAAATTTTACATTGAAATAAAGATAAATGCAACAATACCTTTATGAGAGCAGAACAACTGGTTATGGAATGTTTGCATACTTCTACGAGCAGAAGAAGTAATCAAAGACAAGTTCTTCTTCGTGTCAAAGAAGTCAATTCCTTTGATTGATAAATGCCTTTGCCTAAATTCAAACAATTTTCCACTGGCTTCTCTTTGCAAGTCAGAAATACAAGGTAAATTTCTCATCCAGCTAACCCCTGCAATATTAAAATAAGTTGTATCAAATCTGCATGGGTTTAAGAATGAAGACTCTGCATGAGTTTAAGAATGAAGGCTTGGAAGTCCAACATTCTCACAGAACATGAACTTTGTATCCGCTGTTTGAGAAAAACAGTTCCTGATTACCCCAAAATGCATACAAAAACTGACTTAACTTGTATAAGTGACACTTTAAGATAGCAATCAATGGCTTCACTTAGTAACAGAGATTTTTACCATTATAAGGAGCTACAAAGACAAAGTGAGCAGGGAGCCCAACTCCAACACCAGCAAAAGTGATGCCTACATTGAATCCAATGCCACAGCCAGCTCCAACATAGCCTATCACTTCAGGACCAAACCCAGGACCCCATCCAACACCACAACCAACGCCCACACCCATTCCCCAAAACGCTCCATAAGTTGGATGAACAGGGTTCCATCTTTCGTACCTTCTAAACAATCCTTTTATAATCATTAGGACCTGAGAACATTGATAAATAAATAAGAAATACCTCAGAAAACAAAAAGTTCGTTGAAGCGCCTAAACCTGCAGTCATCTCGCAAACTATAATAAAAGTTTATCATGACATGAGTCAGCATAAATGAATGGAGGAAAGAATCAATAGATATTTGACACAGCCAATTATCCATAGTGATCTAACAAAATGTCATTAAACTGTATTACAATCATCAACATTGTGTTTCTAAACTACCCAACAGACTAGAACTTGCTTTTCGACTTAAGAGCCTGAAACATATATCTTTGCAGTAACAACAGCCTCTTAAAACCATTTTGTGCCACCTCCAAAATTCTTAGTATAGAACACATTTTGATTAGGTTGAAAAATAGTCAGAGAGAACCAGTAAACAGGGAATGTATCGGACAATACATGTGGATAACGCCAATTGCAGAAAATATCCTTATAAGGCCAGCTAGAAGTTTGCATTGGACGCTAGAAGCATCATAATTCTCTACACACTTAAGAAGGATCATAAACTCATAATTCATAATTAATTCTTGGATGGTAATCCACAGTGGTTTCCAATCTCAATGCCAACTATAAACACCGTCATCAAACCCAATTAGCCAAACTTCATCTTTCTTGGATATCTATCAATGCATATATACTATCCCACCTCATGACCATAACAAACACTAACAAGAGATGACAGTTTCATGGTTTCTCTTACATACATATATCCAAATAAAGAAATCTCAAGAATTAAACCAAAAAAAAACAAAAATCAGTGAAGCCTACAAAAGGAGATTTGGTTTTCTTCCATTCAGCCACCATCCCTATAACAGCAAACAATCGAAACAGATTGCTGAACACTCAGCAGGGTAAAGAGTAAACAAACAGTGTGATTCACTAACTACGATAATGCGCCGAAAACGATTTTCCAAGTGTTTAACGGTGAAACCAGGAACCTGAAAGTTGGGAGAAGAACCATAGAAGATTCTGGATTATAGGGCGAATCCAAATTTGACAGTTGGCGAAGAGAAAGAAACAAAGAGAACAAAGCACTAACAGGATAAGATAGTAGCAAAAGCACGTTGTGATTACATTACATTACATTACCTAAATTGTGGTGTGAATCAGTGAAGTCAAGACAAGAACACAGTATGGGGTTTTCTTATCTTATTGGCACCACAACATCATTATTTTTAATTGAAACAAACTTATAAGATATCCAATAAAAATATTTAAAACATATAAATAATGTTAGCCCGAATAAATAAGTAAAATATGTATGTAGTTTATGTTTAATAAAAATAATAATTTAAAAATGTTTCCTCCAAAGTCTTTTTTTTTATGAAAAACAGATTGTGTAGAACTGAAAACAATATAGACAAATTTCAACAAAATGTAATTACACTTCAGTTAGGTATTGAATAATGTGCAACGAAACAATGATTGACGTTTAAGATGTGTTAAAGCCATAATTAAGTTTAGTTTATTTCTTTATCAATGAAAAAATAGAAACAAGAAAACATTCTTTGCTAGCCAAATCACCCGAGAGGGAATATGCGTGCTGAAAAAGTTGAAAAAGAAGAGCAAGTCATTTAAAAACAAAATAATGTTTAATATCTAGAAAATTTTATTCATATTAATCTTATTATTTTCTACATTTTGTTAATTACTGGTTTATTTAAAAATATTTTAATTAAATTAAATTGATTTGTATAAAAAAATTGAATTTTTTTCAAAATAATTGAACTACATCGTTAAATTACTGGTCTTATTTTGCCACAATCATTTTGGGTCAGTATGGATTGAGAAGAATTCATAGTTGAACCCATCCACACACAAAAAATTACAAAGTAAAAAATCAACTTTTTTTTCCTTTATTTTGTTACATTTTGTCTATGATTATTTTTACAAAAATAGACCACTAACTCTCGCTTAGTTTTCTAGTTCTATACCCTAAAATTTGCTTGAAACCTTCCGTACTCATTTGATTATATCATTTCAGTTTCTACTTTCTGCACCCTCATACTTACTAAGTGTACTCTAAAAGTTGTACTATATTTCATTTGACTTTTGACCTTTTAAAACAAATCCAAAACAAGTTTTCTAGGCAGTTTTAAAAAACAAACTTTCTAAAAATACTCTGGATTTTCAAAATTAGGTTTAATTAGTAATTTACTGTCTATATTTTATATTTTTTATTGGTTTTGATATTTATATTTGTTTTTATTTAATTAAGTTTTAGTATTTATTAAATAAAGTTGATATAGTTATTTACCGTTAATGCCTGAAAGTATTATATGTTAAAATTTAGGTTATCTTTTACTTGAAAGAGTGTGATATATCAAAATAAGAGTGTTTTAAATTACAAGATGATCTTGATTTTCATATGTGACATATTTAAATTACATGTAATGCTTTCAAATAATGTTGATATTAATTTAATGAAATGAGTCATATTGAATATAGTTAATAAATATTGAAATTAAATTGAGTAAAAAATAAATATAAAATCAAAACGAATGAAAGACTTAAATATAGACACCAAATTATTAATTAAATATTAAAATTATAATATATTTATTGTATTAATTTAATTTTATGAAAATATAATTATAATGAATATTTTTAATAAATCAATACTAAATATGAATAATAAATAAGTAAATAAAAACATATAAATTATAAATAATAGAGATGAGTAGTTCACATTAGTGTTCACGCTTCTTCTTAAAATACAACTAAATAAAGTAAAATAATTAAATAAATTCAAAATAATTATTGGAATTATACTTTTGAATTTTATTCAGTTAAAAATACCCAAAATCATTTTAAATATTCTTAATATTAATAGGTTTTCCTTCTCTTTTAATTCTAAAATTTGATTTTGCGTCCGCTCCTACTTATCTCACCACATTAAACCTTTCTTATTCCAATATGAAACTTTTATTGTTGGAATATGCATTTATTCATTCTGTCAAAAATAATCTACAAAAAAAATATAAAATATAAAGTATCATTTAATTATTCAAAATGACATATTGAAGACATTTATTCACATTTTATTAATATTAGTGAATAATATTTACTTAACAATTATGAAAAATAATTAATTATCTCTATAAATCACATTGTCATAAACACAACAATATATACTTATGACTCCATAAATATTAACTAAAAAAAATTTAATTAATATAAATAAACACAATAATATATAGTTATGGTATAATTAAATCCAACATAGTATTCTTGGATATCATTAATCAAACATAGTATTATTGGATATCAACATCTTTAGTTCTAGTGAAACCTGTGAAGGTGCGTGAATTTTTGTTGTGGATAAGGTTCTTCATGCCAACTTGGCATCATATCATTGACAATGGAGTACTGCAATAACTCCAAAAAAATATTATTCCAATTATAGATTCTAAAGTATAAGATACTATATAAATTTCTCAAATATATCACTTTCCATCTCTAGCTAGATCAATAAATAAGCATTTTCAGTCCAAATCCATTTAATATTTTATTTGTTTTATTATTTTTCTAACATATTCTATTTTGTTTTCTGAAATTTTCTTACGACAACATAGTAAATATACTTAATAATACTTAAATTAATTTTGAGTCATAATTTTTATTTTAAATAATATCTATTCTTACAAAAAATTGAATGAAAATTAATTAAACCCAAAAAGGTAAAACTTAATACATATGACATAATATCTAACTATTTCAAAAAGAGATAAATTTGTAGTGATTCTATATAGAGTTCATGTCAAATTGTTTTTTTTTTCAAATTATAGATGAAAAGTAAACATGGATATCATAAGCTAACATAACAGGATCTGACTTAAATATTATTTTTATTTTTTAAAATATAATATACTTGTGATCACCACGTGTGGCAAACGTCATGAAAAAAGTTGGTCATTGGATGAGAAAAAAATGAAGAATAATTATAATCTTTTCTCTTTCTTTTATTAATATCAAACACACACCAAATTAGGAATACCATGTTCTCTCTTCTAACCCTCAATTAATATGTATATTTCCATAGTACAGTTTAAATAAACTGAGAGTCCCTTTTCATCTCATGTCTGATAATTTGTTGAAGGAAAAAAATGTTTGTTGAGCAAAAGGAAATTAAACTAAAAATTTAGATACCAGTAAAATATGGGAGTCACATTAGACAGAAAATGTATCCTAAATAGCCCAGCGTTTATGAACATACCAAAAACAAAGAGAATTGTCTTTGTTAATTATTGTTTATACCATCACCATGCTTTCATAACAGTACTCACACTAATTAAATAAGATTTATAGTCATTGATTATATTTAAACTTGCTTCTATCTGATTGTGATAGAATCATACTTAAAAGAGTAGAATAATGTATTTATACATGATCAAGTGTGAGAAAACAACACTATATTATAATATGAAAATAATTTCATATGATAATTAATTGTTTTTATCTGATATATTTTGCATTTGAATGAAAAATCGCTATTACCAACATAACCAACAGAATGGATACTTTGATATTATCGATTATTGAAATTTGTTGGTAATATTTGAAATTTGTTAATAAATTTAAATTATCGATTTTGTTGGTAATATTTGAAATTTGTCGATAAATTTAAATTATCGATAATTTATTGATAAAAAAGTTTTACCAGTAAAATTTTAATTGGTAAATTTTATTAAAAGGTATTTTATTCTGTTGATAATTATTGACGAAATATTTCATTATAAAATTTGTTTGTGATTATCGATAGAAAATTTTGTTCACAATATTTTTTGTAATTATTGACAAAATATTTGTCAATAATATTCATCGATAATTATTGACAAAAAAATTCGTCGATAAATACCACGATCTGATTTATCTTTTTTCTCCTCTCTCTTCATCTTCTTTTATTTTTCAGTTTTCATGAATTTTGTTACCAATAGAGTACTGTTAGCCAAACAACCACCACTCCAACCAATTTATTTGAAAGAATGGGAATCACATGAAACCATAAGGTGAAGGAGGAAGAAACCCCATGGGGACAATGTTTGTTGCTTTATTCTCAATAAGATGAGGTTTTTTCACAATTCTCAAATCTGAGAGAGAAAGAGATGGAAGAAAAGGGTGTCACTTTCGGTGATGCTCCCAGTCACACTATCGCATCGACATCGTAGGGACTCATCAGAGAATTTGAAACGCAAACACCATAGAATGAAAAAAATAAAATCTCATTGGTGATGTTGATGGCCTATCTGATCTCTGACATGGTGAGCTCAATCGATGGGCAGAGGTAGCCACGACAAGTCCTTAAGTTGTAGTGGTGGTGTGCTAGGCTTTGGAGAAGATAAATAAAGGGGTATATGTTGACGTTGAACACAAGATTTGTGTAGAAATTTTTTTTCTCTTTTTACTGACGGATTATTTCATAAATGATACATATTTTATTTAATGACAAATTTTATTAACAAAAAAATATGTCAATAGATGCAGAAAGAGATATATATTGACACTAAATGTGAGATTTGGACATAAAATATGTCTCTCATTTTATCCACGATTTATCGACTAATTATTTTATCGGTAATACATATTTCATTTATTGATAAAGAAAATAGATTGATAAATGAAATATGTATTACCAACAAATTTTTTACCGATAAAAAATTTGTCAATAAAATTCATAAGTAATTAAAATTTTAAGATTTATTAATAAAATCTATCTTTATTAACGTATTTATTTTCATCAACAAAATTTCATCAATAATTCTATGAGTTTTTTAATATAAAAAATACTGCAAGTAATGTCATTTTTTCATTTCTTTTAAACCGACAAATTCTTTAGATACTAACTAAACAATAACATATAGCATATGGCATTAACATGCAAGTTCATGTGTACACAAAAAACCATCGATTACATATATTGTTAGATAATTTGTTAGCGTATAGTTCTAATCCATCTTATATATAATAGATGGAGGCATTGTATTTTATCACATATGGGGTGCCACGTCAAAGAATTAGCTTCCGAAATGGGTTGCCACTTTGAAGCATAAATAGGTGAAGGACATGAAAAAAAGGTTATGCCTATTCTTGCCTTTCCTCATCAAGAATGTTGTGCCACTTCTTTATAGAACAAACTTTCCCGAATCTACATAAACATTCATCTTGTATTTTTAATTGAACAATCCAAAAACATTATGGATTGAGTAATTTAGAACTTTTCCAGATTAATCAATCCCATAGGGGAAAAAATGCTACGTTTTGCTATATAATTTTCATAAAACCCAAAACTACCAACATTTTTGCTCTCTCGCTCTCTCTATTCGTGTTGTTAACTTGTTGTGCAGGTAGTATTCACGGGGGTGCAGGAAGAAAAACCCAAAACAAGAAATCACACTTATGGATGACCAAAGGCCCAAAGTTCATTCATCTGAACTTCATTGCAGAAAATAAAACAAAAAATGCAACAAATCATGAAAATAAAACCTTAGCCTTCGGCTTTAGCTTCCTTAAATTCATCCACTGCATAAAAATTAGATTAACTTAAATGAACCATGAATATGTTGATGAATTTCTAAGAAAGCCTTCATCCATGTGACAGTCTTAACACGACTCAATAAGTACGAGCAAGCATTCCTACACCTAAGATTCTGCAATTTTTACACTGAATCTTCTTTCAATACAATGTGGGGGGTGCCAAACTTAATCTTGGGAGTGGCCCAATGAAACAAAATTTAATCAAATTGCACCAAAAGTTAGCTTTTTGTGTAAGAACTAGAATTGACGAAGGGATTGGTAGCCTATGAGTAAACAGTGGAGAGGTTAACACGTGCAAATTTATGCCTATATTGAATGGCTAATATCTTTAATTTTCATAGGCACTTAGTAGGGTACCCAATAAAAAAAGAAATTACAAGTACAAGAACAAAATATTCGGCATTTGAACATAGCCTTTGCAGAATCGATTTCCTTGGATGTACGATTTTGCAGCATTTTCGTTTCTTCTCTTTAAACAGATTGGTACATGAACAATTTAAATCTTGTTCCTCCAAAGACAACCAATGGAACAAACAAAATAAAGTAACTTATCTAATGTCTTCCTCTTTGTTCAAAGAACAATTCAGGCACACATTTTTTCTTTCTTTCTCTTTTTTTTTTCCATCATTTTCACCCTTTCCTGACATTCCCATCATCATCACTAAATCAAATGAAGCTGAATATTCACTTTACCCTTATTTCGATTTCGTTCACCTCCTCTCCAACCCCTTCCCCACATGTGACATAAATCAAGAAACAGTTTTTCTGAAAGCTAGATCCATCCCATCTAACAAAACCTTTTCTTTTTTGTTTTTGGCTCAAACCCATCATAACCTTAATCGTATTCATCTTCCCTTTTCAATCTTACCCCAAAATGAGATTCCAATTTCATATTTCTAATTCAAGTGTTTAGCCGTTAATCAGTAGAGTGTTCCCTTAAGCACAAGCAAACCCCCTACACCACTTTACTTGCTTTGGTAACATTACTTTTCAAGGTGCCACTACCACAATTGGGTAAGAATTAACCCCATAAATATACACGAATCATTCACCAAGGTGAGATTCTACACGAAAATGAGAGAGAAATGAACTGATTTAATGTATATAGGAACTAAAAGTTATATGATAAACAGTATTTGCACAAGACAGCCCACTTGTGTCTCTTCTTTTAACATGGGTAAATAATGGTTTTATTCTGGAGCAAGAAATCAAAAGAGAACAACCTAATAACCAAAGTAATCAAACCCCAAACATTGGAAACGGGGAAAGAAACACTTGGGGATTGAGATTATGGAGATCTACCTTGGGAGAGGACTGCTGAATGGGGAGCTTTATGATCACTTTTCAAAGCACATTATTATATATATAGATATGATAATGGCCTTGTGCTTGCTTATTCACTTCAGAAAAAAAACAGAACATTCCTAACGTTAAAAGTGGTCTAAACTACGCCATGCTTTCATGTCTTTTGATTTTACCTTTTCTGCAGATTTTTGAATTTCATGAGCTCAACCTGAACGTATGGACTGCAAGGCTTTCAAAGCTAAAAGAGTTGTGGTTAAAAAAATATATCAGACGAATTTTTTGGAAAGGCATGTGTGAAATGGAATTTGTAACAGAGACAATAGAAGCATAAGAAAACAAAACTGGTATGGGAAAACATCGAAGGGACATAATAAAAAGAAATTTATATTGAGCCTTTTACCAAATAACAACAAGAGGAATAATTCTGTGTTTGGTTGGAATGAGTATAGGCTTTTGTTGGTTAACATTTGTTGTGTTTTCTCCTTTATACATAGATTGAAGATAAAGAGAAGTGAAAAAATAAATAACAAAGATGTGATTAAAGTGTCGGATATTTTTTGAATTCTCTTGAAAACGAAAAACCCCAGTTGAGAAGGAATGGCTTTGGACCTTGACTATGCTTTTCTTACTTAACAAGATCTAGTGAGAACATATCTTTAGGTAAAGCATGGCCTCAGATTGTGACACGTGGAGTTTCTATTTTCTGATAGGAAGAGAGAGAGAGAGTTGCAGAGGTGGCAGTGTGAGAGAGAAAGAGAGATTGTGTTATAGTTTTTATAGTGTGGTTTTGTTGTCCCTCCATTCCAAGCATTCTTTGCTTAAAGAGAGTTTAGTCCAGGGAATAAAGCCAAGAACCAAAAACAGTAGAATGGGTTAAAGTTAAAGCACATCATCAGTTGTTTCTTCACAATGACAAGGCACCAAGATCTGACAACCGACCATAGCCAGTCACACACTCTCCTCCAAACTTTCCTCTGCTCTTCACACTGTTCTTCACACTGCTCACAGTACAATTTGAATACTGCATCTGGGTTACACTCTCTCTCTCTCTCTCTCACTTCAGACAGATAAAACAATAAACACAGTAACAAAATACTCGACCACAACAACGTACACTTAACAAAGACCAAACCACTTTTACTTCTTTGACAAAACTTTTTCTAGTTATGCTCCAAAACATTTTACTTCTATTCCATTTCTGCTTTTAATTGGTCACTAAAACTTTCTCTTCGTTTTTACAACTTGCATTTTTTTCAGTCGTGTTGTAAGTATATCACTCGTGCAATTTCATTGGACCATATATATATATATATAGATACGTACATACATACGTTTCAGTAAGGTAAGGTAACGTAGTGGGGGTTGTTTTGTTACTTTTGTTGGGTTTTCCATTGTTTTAGAAATGAATAGGTACGTAGAAACAAGTGACTGAGCAAAGACAGCAAAGTTTGGTGGAATTGTAGTTCGGGAAACCAGCATGTCTTTAATGAAATGTCTTATTTTCTGCTGACTATTTCCAAACAGTGCAGCCACTTTTGCCACTCCTCATTATAAGATGCTTTCTTTTATGGCTAATTCATTCATTCATTGTTCTATGAAGTTTGGATTTTATCAATGAAGTGACATCTATCTAAGTGAAAAAAACACGCTTGAATTATTCATCTAAAATATGAAATCAATTTTCGTTTGAATTCTTATAAAGTTAAGAATATGACAAGGAACTAAAAACATGTTATATTGATCTTCATTTTTGTCAATGAATATATTACTTGAAAAGTCTTAGAACGGACTTCTAATTCTACTCTAAATATATAAAAAAGGGGTTATATTTTTTTTATTCTGTTTCAAAAATATGCATTGTTTGAAAGTAATATTGATACTATACATAACTTTTTATACTGTTTAAAATATTAAAATTATTTCACATAATGTTTATTTCAATAATACATTAAATGAATTTAATATTTTATATACTATTAATAATGAAATTTTAAAAATATTTAACTACGAAATTTTTATTAATAATTGTATAATTAATAATTTACAACTGGTTATTTTTTATTAGAATGTTTTTTGTTGAGATTAAAAAAAAACTTTGAAAATCTAATAAAACACCGTGTTGGTTTAATTTTTGGTTATTAGTTTGCGTCAAAAAATAGTTATTATATATATTTTGTCAAGTTTTCTCTTCACGTACGGATTCTTTATAAATATTAAATTTTATATCAATGAATTTTTTTAAAAAATATTTCTTACTTCAATGATTATTTGATTATGTACTTAATTAATTTTTTCTGCAAAACAAAACAAAGTTTACGAAAGAATTAAACTTTATGAAATTAAAATATGATAACTAGATATTACTAATGGAAGAATGAAATGAATGAAAAGAAAATAAAAAATAAGTTTAAAGCTTAAATTTAAGTGCCACATTAATCATGCTTAAAGTAGGGCATGCAATGTTATCTAGTGTATTTACAAGGTTTTCATTTTCTACCAGCAATTTGAAGTTGCTAATTACAAATAAAAAGAGGATTTGTGTAAAGTAAAAATAAAATAAAATAGAAAGACATTGAACAATTAATGAAGGTACATATGATGTGTCGAGGATACACATCTTCACATCACCAATCACACTCTGATACAACGTTAAACAACTCTTCAATGTAGTAATCAAATGTATTTTCTTAATGACAATTCAATCTTAATGGTATGAAGATAAAAACCAAAAGGAGATGATTTTGCAGAAGCAGTAGTACATTATTGTACAAGGATGCAGCTAGCATTGGAAAATCATGGGTTGCGAAACTTGCATTGACCCACCATTTCCTGTACTATCGGGCACAGACATGCATTAATGGGTTAGCCTAAAGCCCCTTATTGAACGCACTATGTTGCTAATTCTGGAAGCCTGAGTGATAGTGAGTGAGACAGAAGCAGCACTGTGGCACACCCATGCATGCACGTTCGATCAGTCCTCCACCACAAACCAACCTAATCATCTCTTTGTTCCACAACAAACCTACCATCTTGAACCCACCATGTTTCCGTTTCGCACACACCATAACTCACTGCACCTCCTTCACACCGCACCCTGCCTCTCCACGCCATACTCCATCAACCCTTTTTGCCTGTTGCTCATATCATCTTCACCCAACTACACTTTCATTAATTGAATTTTAAGCTTAATTCAACTTCACAAAATTGATTTATATAGTTTGAATTATATTCGATAGGTTTTAAGCCATGAGTGTGATACCATGTGAAGTGAATTTTAAACCTAACTCAACCCACTATTTTGAGCATGGGGTCGAGTCTTTACATTCAACTAATCGATTTTCAAGTGGTCATTATCAAATCAAGTATTGTTTATCAAACACGAGTCAGGAGGTACATGTCAAAGGTCCTCTAATGCTAAAATTAGTTTGCCTCAAATTGTAAGAGCAATGAATGTGTAATTAATGTGTAACTTAATTTGAACCACCATTTATAAACAAATCTAATTGTGATTTAGCCTTTAAGGAAGATGCTTTTTGGAGTTAATATGTTTCAATATGATCGTTCGGTCTTTGTAGTGTTTTGATCGTCCAACTAATAATCACTAGTGTAGTAAGAGAAAATGGCATTGGTTACTTTTGCTTATAGGCATCGGTTCTACAACCGAGGCATATATAGACGAGGTAAAAAATGGAAGGTTTTATGCCTCGGTTATGGACGGAGTAAAAAAAATAGGATTATGCCTCGGTTTTTAGGTAACCGAGGCAGTAATTTAATTTTTTCAACCATCACTGTGGAATGATCTTGCTGATGTTTCCAAAGCTGGTAAACAACCATCCTCAGCCATCCTCAGTCATCCTCAGCCATCCTCATCTCCTTGACATTGCTTGTTGACCACTGCTACCTTCAAGCTTTCCTTCCTAATCACCACTTTCCTCACTTCTTCCTCCTCCTTTGGCTTAGGCATCATCTGTTCACGGTCAGCCAACCAATAAGCCTATTTCAGGAGCGGAGGGTCAAAACTCAAGCTTCATTTGGGGGTTCACAGCAAGAACAACAACATATCAGAAATTCCTACATACACCACAAAGCAATACACAACACACACAGAAGCTTCATCGCACCTTCATTGCACAGTATACAACATCAACAAAAGAGAAGCTTCGGAGGTCGTCGGGACTGAAGGTCGTTTCGCGGAGAGGACTCTGAACTCCTTCAAAACAAAGTCATTACGCGTGCCCCAGATCCTGACAGTACCGGAGGCATCAGCAGAGGCGACCCATTCCCCGTTAGGGAGAAACGCGCGATGGTGGCCGAGGCGGAGGCGACCCACTCGCCGTTGGGGGAGAAACGCGTGATGGTGGCCGAGGCGGAGGCGACCCACTCGCCGTTGGGGGAGAAACACGCGATGGTGGCCGAGGCGGAGGAGACGAACTCGCGAGGTTGAACAACGAACAATTGGGATTTTCTGATTTAGGGCTTCGCGATTTGGGCTTCGCGATCTGGAGCGATGGATGAAACCCTATTTCCGGCAGAGGCAGGAGTGTCGGAGGCAGTAGTGACGGAGGCAGCAGTGACGGAGGTAAGCACTGGCAGCACAATGGTGGCGCGACGAGCCGTGGAAGTGGTGGAGAAACCCGCGACGCAGAGGAAGAATGGAGAGCAAGAGGAAGGAGAAGCTTTTTGACGCAAATAGGTTAAGTGCAGAGTGGCAGCGGTAGTAAAAGCTTTTGCTTTGGCACCGGTTAAAAGGCCAGCCCGAGGTATAAAGTGTTGGACAACATCAACGATTTTGGTTCCTGATGAACCGATGCCTTAAGTCTAGCGTAGCAGGTAAAGTTGCAGGCACGTAGTAGGTGTAGAGTGATATAGGCCTCGGGTCTTAGATTAACCAGTGCAATATCGTTATTCTGCCTCGAGTCTTAGATTAACCGATGTATATACCGTTATACGCTTCAGTTCTCACATAACCAAAGCCTATACAGCGAGTTAAAAATCACATTTTTTACTAGTGAATTGATCAGAGAGAGAGATTGTTGATAGAGAGAGAGATTGTTGTCTAGGTTTACCCCTCTCTTACATTGTGTTCGTTTTCATGGATGCAACTATTCATGTGATGTGTGAATATGGATGTGAGAGGATTGTAGTTGTTCGTTTGGGCTGATTGCAGAGCGAGTGAAGGTGTAGATTTGATGGATGGGTGAACTTTTACAATCCTTCGAAGTTGCTTGGATCTACATGGATTGATGAGGAAATTTTAAAATATCTCTACACCTGCACCATTACCATACTTACCTTATAGCATATTAAGTTAAATTGATCCATTGCTCGGATCAGCGTGTGGATTGATGAAGATTATTCAACATGAACACGAATCATGCAAGTCATTTTGTATTCCTTAGCAATGAAGGAGATGCAGCTTCGTGGTCTGGTTTGGACAAAGAGGTTGAAGATGAAGCCATGTCCATTGAAGAGCTTGAAGATGAAGGTGGTGTTCATGGAGGTTGTAGAGGGGTGGAATGTTGGAGTTGGAACTGATTCCACGAAAGCCTTATTCGATTCCAAGGCTTGTTCAAAACACACAATGGAGTGGATTTGGTTCCTATGGTGTTGTATTCAGTTACAACAATGTGTATTCGGTTCTAGGGGATTGCATTGGAATACACCACCCCTTATTCGGTTCTATTTGTTACGTATTCAATTACATGGTCATTGTATTCGGTTCCAACATCATGTATTCGATTTCATTTTAAAAACTATTTTTTTCTCTTTATAATAATTTTTACAATTATATATAATATTAACAATTATGATTTTATATTATTTTTACTACTAAAGATATTTTGGTAATCTTCGATTTCTATAAATTAAAATATATTTTTATCTGCCACATTGATCAAATTTTACACTAATTTTCATAAATTTTACTTTCAAATTCATCCTCACTTACCTCTAAATTTCTTAAAAAAACAATAATCAAATTTATTCTTAAATTTTCTCAAATTCATTCACTCCCTCACTCAGAAATTCATCTAGCATTACTTATGTTTGTACTTGCAAAATGTTGAGTAGAAGATAAGGTTTTGACTTCCTAAAATTTACTAAAAATCTCATACGATGAATTATGTCTAAGAGCTTTTTGTAAGGCAACTTGGCAGTTTAATACTGGGAATGATTCACCTAAGGAATATTTAGTAATCCATCTATTATCTTTGGGGAATTTCCTTTTCCCCACCACTAATTGCCTTCCAAACATCATAACGATTCCTAACTTTTATTACTCATAAAGTTCGGATTATTACAAGTTCCATATTTGAACTCCAAAACGTCCACAACCTTTCTTTTCTTTTACTAACCTCCATTACCACTTCCCTAGCAAAGCAATACTCAAAATCTCAAAATCTTTAATTTCTAGAACACCCTCCTCATAATAATTGTGTATATATATCATTATTGACCTTTACATATTTTAACAAAGTATGGTAGTAAAACTTTACTCTAATCATAAAGAACTAAACATAAATTTAACTAAATACAAATTAATATAAAACTTTTTCATTTATATTTATTTTCTCTCGTCTCATTTTATTTATCATCTTTTAAATTAACATTGAAATATATATTTTATTGAAATATTTTTTTTTAAATATTGATTTGAAATACAATAATTTATACAACATATTTGAGAATAATAATAGAATAATATGTCACATTCTAAAAAGAATTTATGTCCTTTATTTCTTAAAACACTATTTTAACAAAGAGTTTTACGATTTTTTTTATAAACTAAATTCAACCCCTTATTTAATTTTCAAATATTTTACAAAAACTTAATACTGATAATATGATATTTAATTATTATTTATTATTAATTTGTAATTTGGTTAAAGATTCAATTGTTTTTAATTTTATATTATTCATTTATTATTTTTTGTTATTTTGATATACTACTTCTTCATCATTTTTAAAATTTTTTATCTTATTTATATATTTTTTTATAAACTTTGATTATGATATTTAAAGTGTGAATTAATTAAATTTTTCTGTATCAATCTCCCTTTGGTATGTTCTTTTGGCATAAATCTGAATTCTTTGAATGTATAAAGACGTGGTTTATATCAATTCTTTTTCATTACAACCTCAAATTCTATTTTTAATGTTTATAGAAGTGTTAGTGATGATACGTTATATCAAATTCAAATAGCAAAATTTTGTTTACACGTTATGAACATTAAATAAACTCTAATGATAAAAATAATATTGTATAACTTGAGGAATTGCGTTCAAATGCTTGTCGTGTTTGAATCTTCATCCTATCGAACATGATTGTACTTTGAAAATATTACTCTACGAAAAGAATAATGAGAAATTAATTGCTTATTAATGTTATATCTTCATGATTTTTATCTTCAAAGTAGTCAAGACTTTACACGTACAATTATAAAAATTGCATTATTTTGAATTAAAAATAAAATAAAATAAAATAACGTAACATAATATTATACTTAAAAACATATTTTTTTTTATGATTTTTACATTTTTGAACGGGCATTTTTAATTTAATAATTATAGATAATTTGTGTTTAAAGATAAAGAATATATATACTCTACACAGAAACCATTTAAGATATGACTTTTTAAGTAATTATTATAAAATACTTTATAAACTCCAAACATTTAACCATTTTGAACATTACGACATTTGTTACTCTTTATTAAGCTCTATTTTAAGATTTTGTTTAGAATAAATCTCTCAATACTTAAAAGAATGTAGAAACTATAAATGTAATCAAAACTTAAAGGATCAATACAAAAATATTATAAAGAGATAAAAGGAAATAATAAAAAAAAAGTATAACCTTTACATACAAAATTTAAATTTAAAAATTAAACGTGGATGATGATGTACATCCAAGAAAAAAGTTTAAAATGAAAAATTAAGTGAAATAAAAATAAATTGTAAACTAATGTAGAAATATATAGGATAATGTTAATTTTTTCTTATTGATGTTTATTAATTACCTTTTTTGTAATAAATTTTATATTAATTAATGATAACTAAAATATTATATTTATATTAAAAAAACTAATAAGTCTTTATTGCGAAACAAAATTTTGAAATGAAAATACCTTCATATTCAATCTAATTGAGAGAATAATAAAATTGGTTCTTGAAAGTCATTATATTTTTTATATGCAACAAATAAATTTTGGAATAACAATTATTATGAATATTTAAAATAGAACATAGAGTCTAAAAAAATTGTGTTTTAGAATTCATAGTATTTTCAATAATGAGACTCAAATATTTTAATATTAAAAACTTAAAATATAATTATAATTTTTATAAATGAGTTTCATCATCTTAAATCACATCATTTCTCTCATTTCCTCTAGAGTTCTTCCACTTTTTTTCTAAAATTTGTAATCTTTTGTTTGTCTATTTGAAAAGGTTATAATGCTTTGGTGTTGAGTAGTCACAAGACACGAATGAAATGTACTTTTCACTATAGGATTGGAAAAATTTAATTCCAGGTTGTTAAGCGGTAGATGGGTGTTGTTGAGCAAGACATTTAGCGAGAAAAATAACGTTGAGTGTAACCTTTTTGCAAAAGGTCTAGCATTGAGTTCCAATTCTGAGTGTCATAGTGTATGTTGTGATTTTCTGATGCATTGATTTGTTTGAGATGGATTTATCATGGTTGTTATGTATGTTTAATATGTATTATGATATTTTATAGATTGATAACATGATTATGAGTATGTATGGTAAATATTGTGAAAGAAATTTTTAAAGTTTCTTGTGGTGATTTCAATAGTGTCAGTATTGATATATGGATTTCGTATTTGAAGTTATCTTGTTATTCTAATAACCATTCAATTTCAAGTAGAGTAAGGTATGATATGTGGTAAGAAGAGCAAAAGGTTCTACTATATGGACTTTACTTGGCCAAAGATGTTGACAGACTAACTTTGTTTGTGGTAGGGTGAAATCTAATGACAGTGACTTTGCATAGTAGTAAAGGCTACCATAAGTACATAACTCTCTAAAGTCTGATATCAATACATGTATCCGAATAGTTGAGTCTAACATTGAATAATTACATATGCTATGATTTATTGATATTAATGTTTATATGTATTAATATCTCTATATATGTTGTATGATTGTTCTTTTTGATACATTAACTTATCTCTTTTTTTTTTTGCCCATTTGTTCTTCTTTTACAATAATTACCTTAATAGTATAAACAAATAAAAATATCTTAATTGATTCCGTGCAAAGTGAGATGATGCAACAACTTAGTTTAGAATGAAATTTTTGTGATTTATAACATTTAATTTTGAAGAATTCTACTTTATATTAGTGTATATATGATTCTCTATATCTAATATTATATTTAATATATGTTTATTTATTATCACATTTATAGTAATGTTTTATTTAATAATTTCACTCATTTTAAACGGATGATGCACGTAATGTATACTTTCTTTTATGGACTAATCCAAATACAAGGTATAAATTAAACTTATTTTTAAAATTTCTAAATAGGAGTTGAAAATATATAGTTCTATAACATGTTCGATTTTTTTTTACATTATTTCAAATATCTTTCTTTTTTCTATTTACACGGGAAATCACTTAACCGAAACACTTTAAGGACTCATTTATGAGTGTCCAAATATAGAAAAGAAAACTATTTGCATTAAAGTAAATTAAAACTATCACACATTTTAATTTTTCAAAACAAAAAAGAAACAAAGTTTTTGGACAGTGTAACTGAAACACCTTAAACTGTGTTTTGAAAACATAGAGATGTTGGATAATTTTGATTTGCAAAAGTTGAGTTATGATTTTACCATATGATTATAAAGAGGTAGCCAAAGACATGAAATGCCTGATGGGATGGTTCCCAACTCTGTCATACTAATCCCACCCATTCAACCGCTCCATTACATCACTCCCAATCACACTTTGCCACGTGTCATGCTACGTACGCACCTTAAAGATCCTTCAGTGTTGCATTGCATCAGCATAAACATGTGGGCCCCACTGTCTTCTACGCCTCGACCATCGTTTCCGCTGTAAAAAGACAAAAACAAAATTCCTCCTAACGCCTTCCTTATTCACGCCAAACATTTTCCGTCAAAACTAACGCCGTCACCCCTCCCCCTCCGTATAAATACCACACCCTCAACCTTCGCCATCTTCCAAAATTTCTGGCACCGATTCCAGATTCTCGTATCCCGTTTTCTCGCCGAAATATCAACAACGCCACTCATCGCTAATCACCGCTTCATCGTTCTCGCTTATTAGTTCGCTTCGGAGCTCCAAAAATGGAAAGCTAAATCGAAGGAAAAAAAATTGGATTTCACATCACATCAAATCACATCGTATCGTATCCAAGCCAAGTCAATCCAATCGAATCGAATCGAATCCACCGTTCGTTAATATCAGGTAAGTTTTTATCTCTTTGTTGTGTGGTGAGGGAAATTAAAGCGTAGATAGTAGTAATTAATGGGTGTATGCATTGCATTAAAATGCGTTTCAGATCCCAAACGCAGCGCATTTAATTTGATTGATAGATTGTAGTAGGAGGGAGGATTTTGATTTTGATAAAAGGCGGATAGTGCGTTGGACATATGAAGATGGTGCATCTGCGAGAGGTGCGACAAAAGAAGAAGAAGCTGTTGAACGTTTGCTTGCTAAGTCGTTTTCGAATAGTAATGACTGACTCTATTTAATTAATTCCGCTTTTGCAGTAAAGCTAGAATTATAATATCTCAATCAATGCACTAACAATTTCAATTCTCTTTTCTCCTTCATTCTCTTTCACTGTCCAGTTACCTCTCTTCGCACCCTCCGACAAACATTGATTCCTCATTCAAACCCATTCTGTTTTTCCGCAATCCCAAAAACACGTACCCTCACTCTCACTCTCTCTCTCTCTATCTCTAGGTCAGTCAGTCAGCCGCTTTTGGTTTTCGGGTGTGCCTCGGAGAACGGGGATTGATGTGATTTACACAAAAGATAAAGAGAGAATCGAAAGAATATATTATAGTATGTCACTTGTTCTTTTTATTATAAGTTATTGTGCTATAGTACCTATTTTTGTATTTATCAATTTTTCTCTTTATTTGAGGCGCGAGGAAATGTTTTTATTATCAATGGGGTTCATTTGGTTCTTTTCTTTTTAAGGGGTGTCAGAATCTTCGGCTTGGAGGTTCTTCTTTTAAAATTGCGAATTTGTGTGCGGTAAAGCAAAGCAGATAGTAGTAATGTAGTAATACCCTGGCCATTCCTTGCCCCATTTTGTTTCCTTTCTCTACTTTTTATTATTGATCCCATTTTCTTCTTTTGAGATTTTGAGATCGCTTTCGATCTTGCTCTGATCCCGAGCCTCCTTCTCAATACCACTTTTCCTTTTTCTCTTTTCCTCCCTTCTGTTTCACCACGAAAGATATCATTTCGTAGACCACTAAAACTGCTAAATTCAAATTCCCTTCTATTTTTCTTCCGCTTCGCATTCTCACCTGTGCTGTTGCTGCATTTCTTCATTCAATTTGGGGCTTCCACTGGCTGGCGTTGCTCTGTCACTGTTTCATTCAATGAAAGTAATTGCCTCAAACGCGTAATCAATTATGTCCTTCATTACTATTTCACGTCGCCCTCCATCCCAGTCCATCCAAAGCCGTATATTATTAAAAATTTGACTGTTTCTTTGATATTTATCTAACTATTTTGAATTTGTTTTGCAGGAAATAAGGAGGGTGTAATTAAAAAGAGTAAAGAAAGATGTTTACGTGTATAGCGTGTACGAAGCAAACGACGGATGAGAGGGAGGAAGAAGGAGGAGTCCGTGAGAGTGGCACGCCGAGTACAAAAGAAGCTGTCAAAAGCCTGACCACACAGGTTCTTCACTCTCTCACAAATTCTTTCTCTCTCTTGATTCACCCACAATCTTCATCTTGGTGAAAAACAAATAAAATCTTCACCCCGTTTAGGTACACTCATATATGACGGGGGGGCCACCACTATTCAATCACCACTTTATATGATTTTTGATAAATTATTTCTATTTATATTTTTGAATAAATAGTGCAGGTATGTAATTATTTGAGTCTTATATTTGTTGATTTTGACTAGTTACCGTCAAAAGCTTAATAGTCACAATTACGTAATTTCATGAATGCTTTTGATACATGCTTATTTTTAATTTAAAGTAAATGGTCTATGCAAATTTTTTTAATAATACGTTATTATCGATTTGTGGGAATCGAAATTAAACATTTTATTTTCTAATATGTTTATTGATATTATTTTTCTTATTAATAAATTTAATATAATTTTTTATTTCTTAATTGAATAAGAAATATAATATTTTGAATAAAGATTCAACCGAGTGGCCATAAGTTAAGACACGCATGGTTTTGGATGACGCAGTTTTGTTTTGTTCTGTTCTGATTTGGACCCTTTTGATGTTGGTGGTATGCTCCCTATCATATACTATTTGGTCTATTTTATTCGTTTATTTAGGAGCTTGTGGGCATATGGTGTTGCCATCTTGTTAAGCTGTGGAGGTGCAACATGGGATCATGATTAACCAATCAACCCTTGATTATCCACTTATAATTGTACATGAGTGGAGAAGCAAGGTGTTCTGCAGTTTAAAATATATAATAACCATGCAAATATCAACGAATCAACATATTTACACGGTTCCGGTGATGCCTCGTTACTTTCTAGTACTCTACATATAACTTTTATTTTTTAATTTAGGATATAGTAAAGAATAAAACCACGAGATTTTAGATGTGGAAGCTAACTTATTATACTAATATAATTATATTAATATAATCTTGATCAATAGCGAACAGTATGAATTAATTTGTTGCTTTTATCCAAAATATAAACTTGGTTTTCCAAGAAAAGTAAATTTCTCGGTCAATTATTCTAAATGCGTAATGAGAATAGCAATAGTGGGAACATGTTTCATATTCAGCATTTGAGTTGATGATGAGAAAAGATTCCTATCACAGGAAGGGTCTGCCATATTCCTATCCCTAGTGTGGCCCATCCTTGAATTCTTGTCGATTCAATGTTTTTCAAAAGGTTTCTATTATTACCAACGCAGAAAAAAAAAAGCAAAAATAGATAAGTGATAGCCGACTACTGATAGTTTTTATGGCAGAAAAGTGTGTGTGTGTGTGTATATATATATATATATATGCCTTAGCATTTACTTTTAGACCAATAGGCACGATTCTCTTTCTTAATGTCTGCTTATGTGTGTGAGTTACCTTCATTTTAGTGCTCTTTATTCTTCCTTCTAAGTCAATGTAATGTAAATGCAATTTAAGCTGGACTCAACTCTCTATAAGACGATCCAATATTGTTCTAATCAACAGAATATTGTGTGAAGCACTCCTCTCGAATTTCTATGCTTATCCTAATGTTTTGAACCAACTATTTCTAAACTAAGTTAAAAAATTTATGAGAAAAAGCTAGCTAGAAATCAACTGAATTTTCTTCAATTAGGAAATGTTTTCCATTAGTGGTAACATAGTTCATGGTAGCATATATGTAAGGATTTTGTCATCCACTTGTATCCTCAACCCAAACACATTCTCCACAATCCAGCTGTAAAGGTTTATCTTTGAAAATGACCGAAGACTGAAACCTTGCCTCCATTCAGTTTCATCCAAATTTACTTTTAACTTATCCTTCAGAACTTGCACAAATGGTTTCCATCAGTTCTTCCTTGTGTGCCATTTGGCGAACACATTTCTGCTATCATCTGCCAATATTCAATGTGCTTATCTTTAAATTATTTATATCTTTAATTATGGCTTTTCCTCCTTCTTTTGTTTCCTCTGGTCCAATTCCAATAAAAAACAGTTCTTTTTAATCATGGACAATCTGTATTTGCTTCTTCTAGCCAGTAGATAACTAGTTCTCCGTCTATACTTTTCTCTTTTCCATCTAGTGCATCATATTTTAGACAATCATATCGTATTCAAGATAAAAGGAAAGTATCAAAGCAATATGAGTAGGTGAATAAAGCAAGATGCCACTCAGGTGTTTATGAAGCCTTGACACATTGTTGAGATATAAAAATAGAATTTTAAACTGTACCCACTCCC
This sequence comes from Vigna umbellata, assembly GCF_029865625.1. Taxonomy (NCBI): domain Eukaryota; kingdom Viridiplantae; phylum Streptophyta; class Magnoliopsida; order Fabales; family Fabaceae; genus Vigna; species Vigna umbellata. The sequence continues at coordinate 84,203,051 of NC_142165.1, read as the reverse complement.
CACTTGAGAGTACTAATTGTGTCAGTCAGTGACCGAAATCCACTTAGACACAGAATATATTATTAAATATTCGACAATCCCAATTTACAAAAGAATAGAACTTTATATGAACTGTTAAAGTAGAGTTACTTGGGAAGGGGTGTTTGGCCCAATATACGGTACTCCTTTTAGATAAAAGGAAGTGTGATACAATTCCATATTTCGAGTTTCCGTTACGAAGCAATGATTTAAACATATAACCACGTTACAACATTTAATCTATCAATCCTCGCTCCATATTATTATATTATTATAATATAGTCGTTATCGAGTTGTTTTGGTGGTAGAAAAAGGACCTTATATTTACTTATTTTCTATTATTTAAAATTAAATAATTGAAGCCTCTAAAGCATCGGTGTTAATACGGTTATATTCTTTATATGCAGATAAAGGATATGGCACTGAAGTTTTCAGGTGCTTACAAACAATGCAAACCCTGCACAGGGTCCAGTAGCTACAAGAAAGGACATAGACCATATCCAGACTTCGATACCATCTCAGAAGGGGTTCCATACCCTTACATTGGGGGTGCAAGCTCAAGTTCAACCCCCGCTTGGGACTTCACAACCTCTCACTACCCTGGTGGTAGATCAGACCCACGATTTGCTGGGGCATTTGGTGGTGACCGCACGCCTAGAGGACGAGACTCAGCATCAGTTTGTGATGTAGTCTTAGAGGACGAGGATGAGCCTAAGGAGTGGATGGCAGTGGTGGAACCAGGGGTTCACATTACCTTTGTGTCTCTTCCTAATGGGGGAAATGATCTTAAAAGAATTCGCTTCAGGTATGGTAACGACTACGCCAATAATTAATAATTGGCAAGTCATTTCAATTACAAGTTATTGCAGAAATGTTAATTTTCTAGTTAAAGATAATTGTGCTTGTCCCTAAAGTAATGATTAATGAACCAATTAAACACTAAATAAATTTGTCCCAAATTGCCCTCGCCTAACAATGGTCTATTACTTGGCACTGCACTTGTTGGATAAAAAAATCAGCTGAAATATGTAGTTTACATTCTGAAAAGAATACCTTAGGCCTTAATATTAATATTACAAAAAATGTATGGGAGTTTTTAGTTGTTGAGAACTTAAATTATCCTGTAGGAGCAAAGACTGACAATACTTAGCGTTTGAATTTGAAGCCGAGAGATGTTTAATAAATGGCAAGCGCAAAGATGGTGGGGTGAGAATTACGACAGAATCATGGAACTTTATAACGTGCAGAGATTTAATCGACAGGCGCTCAACACTCCTCCAAGGTCTGAGGACGAGGTAATAATCTACATTTCTTTCCATCAAGATTATGTTTTGCATTATCTTCATCATTCATTATATCTTATCATGTAGAGCACGATTTTGTAAGACTAATTTCGCCTATACAATTGTAATGATGGTCCAGCTTATATGTAAGTAAAAATGTTTTGATCAATTAGGTTGTACAGATAAGATTAACTCCTCTCGCACTCTCTAAACTTATCGGTTGATAATATGTTTCGTATGAATTAAGTAAGACAATTGTATTCAATTTTCAAAAACTATATTGGATTCGAGATTAATCTGTATAATTTGTTTGGACAGCCAAGAGATTCTACCTTCTCAAGATTGACATCTGCACAAGAAAGTCCCATGCCGTCAAACAAGGATTGGACCCCCAGGAGTCACTATAAACCTTCTGGGAGCAGAGGATATTACCCCTCTGAACCGTTGGATCATGGTGGAGGTGGTGGCCACTTGCATGCTGGGCCATCTATGGAACCAGCAAGGGATACTACTGCTTCTAGAGATGAGCCTTCTATCAGCAATGCCAGTGAAATGGAGGCAGAATGGGTAGAACAAGATGAGCCTGGGGTTTACATTACAATCCGGCAGTTAGCTGATGGGACCAGGGAGCTTCGACGTGTCAGATTCAGGTACTACATAGTATAATGTATCACTAAAAACATGTTCCTGTTCTTTTCCTTCACACGGAAATGATCCTAGAGCGTTGAAAAGAAGAACTAATCGTAGCTAAATGTCAAAATAGTGATGATCAAGATAAATTTAAGTAAAACAATCCTTATAATCTGTGCATCCTCATAGATCGAGATTTGTTCCTATTGTGCTGTCACAAGCGCAAATACAGACATATTTAGTTAATATTGTCAACTTTGAAGAGGGTACCGAAGATCCTTTAAAAGTTTTTATGCTTATTTGGTTTTGAATTTAACAGTTTTTGATCTCATCATGCTTGCAGCCGGGAAAGATTTGGTGAGGTGAATGCGAAAACATGGTGGGAAGAAAACAGAGAGAGAATACAAGCTCAATACCTTTGAAGTGTATTCCTAAGAAAAAGTGGAATCCGAAATTTTGTCTCCAAGAGAATGTAAGGGTATGACTCCAGATTAAGGAGTGGAGTCAGTCCTATACAGAAAACTGGACTTCCCACCATCTGTTATGGTCTCTGACGGGATAGTGCAAATCAGGGATTTAGTTTTGTGGTGACTCCATTTTTGCCAAGTATCAGTCGCCATTGGATTGGGAGGTCTAATCTTTATTACAAATCACATATATATTTTTTATCCTCCTAATTTTCCTGCCTTGCTTTCTTTCTTTTCATTTTAAGGGATACCTTTTTTCTCATCACGATTGCTGTTCTATTAATTTATCACCATTTGTTTATTTTTTATCTCCCAAGTGGAACTGTGTTGTAGCTGCTTACCAAATGATTGCCTCTTATAACGTGAGATCAAAGAAATTAAGAAAAACAGTGGTATTTATTAATGCATGATTTAAGATATTCTAGTATGTGCCCTTTGACTAAATTAGATATTCTAGTATGTGGTTTTGTTTAAATAAATTTCTCTATAAATATTTATAGAGAAATGAAACTGAGCTTTCAATTAAATATAGTAGAAGACGTTTAAGTTGCGTTCTTGTATAAAAGTCCGTCTTGTCCAAATTCAAGACACGTGTCTCAGTAAGCTGATCTACAAAAATAATAATAATTCACATTTTATTTTATTTTAATGTAACTAACATTAATTATATTTTATCAATTAAAACATTTTTTTAATCTATCAAATTTAACTCATCGCTTATTAATTTTCACAAACTTCCATCTTAAATATTTTCATTTTTCATTATCTTTTATTTAATCCAAACAACTCAATCTTCATATTTTTCTTCCCTCAAATTCACTCTCCAAAATTCATCTTCAAATCCAAACACAAAACACAGAAGGTCAAATAAAAAAAAACAAGTTAAATATTCCTATTTTTAAAAATTAGTTTTGAAACTCAAATTACAATAAAATACATTGTCCCCTTTTTAAGACCACATCTAATATGATATAAGTCTAGCATAACTTGTAATAATCGAACTATAAAATAAGAATAAATGCTGAATTTGGTCCTGAAAGATTGAGCCAATGGTTGGTAGGTCTCTTAATAAAATGTTACGAAAATTAGTCCTTCAATAATGTATCTTCTTGCATGTAAGTTCTTATTTCTTCTGAATTTTTGTCAAAACCACTCCTATAAATGTTAAGCCGTCATTACATTAGACAATCTCTTTTCCTATTCTCAACAATAACACTTACACCATCATTCCTCCAATCAACGTAGAGAATGGGAGGTGAAGAAAATAATCGTTACAAACCTTCCTTGTTGAAGAGTAGTATCCAAAATAATCTTGAAGGAGCAAACCTTAGAAGGATGATGATGTATTTCTAAGTGCAATCAAGAGTCATAACAATTCACAAAAACACGAAAGTACAAATGTTATATCCAAGTTTAACAAATCATTTTTTGATTTTGATTATAAGCTTAAAAAACAAGTATAAAATATAATTTTAATATATCATGTCAAATGAAAAGTGCCTAGTGTAACCCAACAAACACAAGTTGAGTGGCTAAATGGATGCATGTGTTGTTTGTCGTGTATTTAGTTTGATAGGCACAAACGTTGTATATGTTTTTCATCTGATAAGTTTTTTTCTTGAACAAACACTAATCAGTATAAATAATCTAATGATCTTTTATCTGAGGAGACAATAAGTATATTTTGTTAGACAAACATAATCCTTAAACATTTCATAATATATATCAAACTAATAAATGTTTATTTTATATTTGTAGAGAATATGCACTTCTTCGTTTTTTCAAGAGAATCTCAAGTTTTTTGTCAACATCAAGATTTTCCTAAGAACAAAAGCTTCATACAAACAATTTTTCTAAAAAAAAGTGGGATATCAATATTGTAAAGTCAACCAACTATATCAAGTCCAACACTTTGCAACTACCTAATGTGTTTCAAAGTTTTAAATCATGCTCTAACTAAAGAAGAGTCTCGATGGTTACAAATTTGCAAGGACTCTTCTTCTCAACTCTACATAAAGAAAATCCATATGAAGAAAAAAAGCTTTGGTTTTCTTAAGCGTCCGTAGGCTTTGCATTTAAGAGTTTGTTTGTCGTTAAACATTTTCTGATTAGCAACTCTATGATCTATTAAATCACTTTCTTTATAAAGGTTTAACCAACAATGGTTGGGTCTAAAGAATATTAAATCATGGGATTGCCCCTTACACCAAACACTGATGGCCCTTAATTACTGTGTCTGCCAGCCAGCATATGCATGTTCCTTAAAGAACTAAAATTAATAAATAATTAAATAAGTTATTAAGTTGTTTAATCTTAATAGACGTTGAACAACAATTTTATCCGCTAAAACATACTGACTCTTCAGAAAAGAAAAGTGCTATTCTCAATAGATGTACACGCATAGATGAAGATGAGGAACTGCATAATGGAAAACACGGTTTAAAGATTTAGTGGTTAAATAAAATACATTTATGGAGAAAACAATAAAGAATATTGAGGTTTATAATTTTGGAAAACCTGATTCTTAAAATAAAATAAAAAAATGATGTCGGGATATTCAGTGAACACACATCAAACAGAGTGAGGGTGACACTGGAACTTGTTGAGCACCATTAATGAAGAAGCTTTTATATAAACACTTTGGCACGACTGATGGTGTGTCAATGAAATCTATATGAAAAAACCAGTAATAGTAACGAAAACCATCACCAACTCAGCAGGGCAGGTGCAAACCCATAATATATGGATCTATCGATGTGTATTGGCACAATTTAAAATATGGATCTATCGAAGATTCTCCAAAGTCATCTCAGCCAGCAACTTTTCTAGTCAAACTTCTCTCAGTTGTTGGATTTTGTTGTCCGGATCTGAGTATGAAGTTTCCAGATTCAGATATACAATTGACTCCCGCCTTCATTGCAGGCGATGGACGGCTTTGTCCCATCGACTGTCTTCGCGAACCGATGGACATATTGGCCAACTTTTCGGCGCTTTCTGAAACCCCGCGTGCAGTCCTTCCCTTGTTCATAGAAGCTGCCAAACACATTATTACGAATCAAAATCAGCTTTAACTCGTGCTTAAATGAAAGTGATTATTAGAGTATTAAAAGGCTTACTCGGGCTGTCTTTTCCTGGAAATCGATATTTTGATTGTTGAGTAGTCTTCAATGACTTCTTGCTCTTAATTCCATCCTTTAGAAGAAACAAAAGAATTTTAGCTGAACAAAATTTAACGAGAAACAAGTCCAATATAGTAACACCACCAAAAAAGAGCAAAGGCCAAAGAGGAGTCAGTCAGATTTGTGAGATCTTGAACTGTCTTAATGCATAGCCCCACATATTCAAAGAGTGAAAAGGTATGGGTGGGAACCAGAGATTCAATGAGTAAAAAGACGGCGTGGGTAGGAAGGGCATGAGTTAGTAAGCACAATGGGAAAGGACAAAAGTAGAAAGAGTGAACAACTCACCTCGGTTGCCAAATCCAACTTCCGTTGCACACCTGTAATGTTCAGAAATAAATGAGTTCCATGCTCTTTGCACATGTGAAACACAGCATGCCACTAAAAAGAGGGCCTATTTTCTCCACTTTCCAAGAACATAAAAAATCCCAGCTGCAACTAGAATTTCATTGCTTTGAGACTGGAAAGGAATAAATAGAAACTATATATTCAAAAGAGCAGGGCTTTTGTTTGATAGAAGATCAAATACGTGGAATGTAATTTTAGTTGGTGGTACATTTGATTTGAACTTATGAGAGAACTGGAGATCATACCATACCAAATATAGGAGGCATTAGAATTTAAAGAAAATGGAAAAAAATGGAGTAATGCCTCACGGTGTCGTGTAATAGAAAAGTACCACCCAAGTTTAAGAAAAATAATTAGCACAGTACGACTTTAAATGTTTGTACAGGACAGAATGCTAAACAGAAAACCCACCAATATAAAAAAGGTCAACATAAAAAAATTACGATAGATGAGTGGACACAACACAGGACTGGATTAGGAATAACATCGGAAAGCAAGTACATAATCTCCACCAAGAGGTATGATAAAACATAGAATAGTCTAACAATTAGTGGAGGGAGAACCAAAAAGTCAATAGGCCAGACCGTGGAAGTTTTAGATTTTCATCTATAAAAGTAATTTACAATAGGACTAAAAGTTTTATCCATTCAAGAAAAAGGCTATTGATGGTTATTACTTTGTTTCCATTATTGAGATATAAAGTAGCAATTTAAACAATGTAGTAATATATCTTATAGAGATTTCGCACAGCTTAAACACCAACAGATATTTCTAAACCATAATGAATAATAATGATTCAGATCTACAGATAGTTGGGATAAGCAAGCACATAATCTACAACAAGGAGTATGATGGAACGTAGAATAGTCTAATAATCAGAGATGGAAGGAGGCACCCAAAAGTGCCAATAGGCCAGAGCATTGAAGGTTAGATTAATAAAAGTAATTTACAATAAAACTATGTTTTATCCATTCTAGTAAAAGGATATTGATGGTTATTACTTTGTTTCCTTTATTGAGATATAAAGAAGTAGCAATTTAAACAATGTAGTCATGTCTGATGGAGATTTCCCAGCTTAAGCACCAACTGATATTTAACTAACAAAGAATTATACGACTCAGATCTACGAAAGCTGGAATAAAAACATGCAGCATGTATTGAACCTGAATATGTCTGAAACCAATTATATCACCTGAAGCTATAGAAGCATGTAATTTAGGGGAAGAAAAATTGTTTGTGAATTTTGTATTAGGCAAAGCACTAGAGTATCTCTTGAGTCCCTGACGGTCCAGTGAACCCCTGGTCCCAGCTGCAACAAAATAAACAAGGAGTTTGGTATCCCTTCCAATTGAAGCATAAGCCATTCCTTAGAAAATAATATAAATTTAACTACAAACCAGATGGAGGAGTTCTGGCCACAGCTCTTGTGCGAAGGGATGGAGGGATGTAAAAGCAACTCTAAACAAATCAAAAAGCAAAAAATATTTAAAGCCCAATTACAGAAGTTAACATATAGTCGTGTGATTAAAGATATAAAATTTTTACTACAAAACTTATCGAAAGTAAGGATTTGTTAAAGATAACCTGAAAGAAAGGATGTTGAAGGGCCTCTGATGCTGTTGGTCTCTTGCAGGGATCCCATGAACAAAGTGACTACAAAAATGTAATGCAAACAGAAAAATGAGTACATAGCACTCCGTTAGCTAAAAAAGGGGGGGCAAGACTAAACTACAGTGTAATAAAAGCAAAACTACTCACGCTAACAAGGTTAATTGCACTATCACTTCTGGATGGGATCAGAGCAGAGAGATGTACACTAGCAAGCTGCAGAATTTAAACATAAGAAACTATTTAAGGAAGAAAATATTGATCTTAATATACATAATATCAAAAGACAACAGTTTAAGGGGATAAAAAGACTAAACAAAAGACTTTGAAATTATCCAGCACACTGAAAACAGATAAAATAGCACATCTCACAACTTGCATAATAATTAGTATCTAGCACTCTCAAAGCAAAACATAAAAACAGAAACAACAAAAGTAGGAAAAGAACCTGTGGAAACTGATAGTTGATATCCCTGGCAAGCTTGAGTCCATCTGCCCAAGATTCAGTTGTGGGACTACCTATTACACTGCATATTTTGTAGATTTCATCCGCTTCACTGCGTGTACAGAAATAATGAAACATGTTAATTTAAAAGTCCAATCAGTAAATTTGATACTGTAGAGAAGTATGTCACTAATATGAAATTATGTATGTTATGCCATAAACTAATGACAATTTGAAACCAAATAATTTGCAAAGAAGTGTTCAGTCATGCACTTGGAACCAAGTATTAGCGAATTCCCTAATAAAGATCAATTAGCTATATCTAACTAAAAATATCATCATATGGGAAGTTTCACGAATGGAGAGAGGTTAATACCTAGTACCGGGGAATAGAGGACGTAGAGTGAACAACTCAGCCATAATAGCACCCATTGCCCACATATCTACAAGATGAAAGAAAATCCATAAATGTATGGTACTTGACACTTAAGTAATGTATTGTCTAGACTTTAGACCATAATATTTTGGTAAAACATAAGTTACCATAAATAACAATTACTCAAATCAGAAACTTACCGACTTTAGATCCATATAAATGGGACTGAAGTAGGACTTCAGGAGCACGATACCTAATCAGAAGTCATAATAACTATGAAATTAAATGCATATGAAATAGTGCATTATACATTTACAATAATAATAAAGTATTGAGTTGAAAAAACATACCACCGTGTGGAGACATACTCAGTATAGGGTGGCTGTGAACTGATCTCTCGGGCTAGGCCAAAATCAGCAATCTTAATGACATCCTTGGTGACCAGCAAGTTTTCTGCAACAAGAAGTATACCTCAAGTCAAGACAGCAGAATTTTGCAGAGTAATAGATATATGTAAATCTTAATTTGTCATGATTTTCAATTCAATTAACCAGCAAGCTGCATTTAAAAATTATTATTAAAATAGATAACAAAAAGGAAAAAAATTAGCAACAAGAGAATAAAATTCTAACGTTACATCCATTCCAAACTGTATAATATAAACGGAACCCTATTATTCCATCATGCTACATACTAACACACTGGTATCATATGATAATTACGTACCTGGCTTCAGATCACGGTGAAAGTATCCACGCTGGTGCATGTAAGCTAAACCTTGGAAAACTTGAAAACACCAATTTCTGACATCATTTTCAGAAAACAGTTTTTCCCTGTTTTTCATTTGTTGGTACAGGTTGTATTCCTAGATTACCCAATATGAATTTAAAAAATTAGTACTAGGCTTTACATGAGCCATCAAATATGCCACAAAATCCAGCCACTCACCATATACTCAAAAACAAGGCACAGAGTGTCACATTCTCGAATAACTTCCTTCAGCTTCACAATATTTGGATGGTTCATTTTTCGCAATGACTGCCATAGGAGAAATAAGAGAATAAATATATGGATAATAACACTAAGGAAAGATCAAAATGTGATACCTTGACTTCTCTCAAGTTTACACACTCCTCCCAAGAGTAATATTTCTTCTTCATTTTCTTTATTGCAACCTGGAATTTTATGACAAATTAGATAAAACAAACAATGGAACTTCATATACCATTCAACTCAAAACATACTTACAACTTCACCACTTTGCTTATTAATGGCTCTCCAAACACTCCCAAACGTTCCATCACCAACTTCTTTAATTAACTTGTACCTGTGTTCAAGGAAAGGAGAAAAACATTGAAGATATTAAACAGTTAAAAAGAGGGAATAACAACTTCTGGCTTGAGAAACAAATACTCACCTCTCCATTTTCCCAAAGAACCCAAAGCAGCTCTTATTCAAAAAGAAATGGCAAACAAGATAAAGATAGATGGCATTTATCCCTAGCAAACAATGCCAATAAAAATGTACAAAATGTTGACAGATATGAGATGGTCCGGCAAAGTTCACTGTCAATTCACTGTCATGGCAATGATATAAAAAACATAAATTGTTTATGCAAGGACAGCATAGCCTTATTGATTAATAGTCCCACAGCTTTGTAGTGGTAGCAAGATGCATGTGGTAGAATCAAACAAGTCCTGGAGAACTTATTTACATAGTTTCAGAATGATTGATCAAAGCAACATTCATCTTCTGCTAAACTCATCACGACCCAAGACTTGAGGAGTTCAATAATAGCCACTTCATCTAATCTACATAGTTTCAGAATTGTCAGGTAAAAAATATTTTGTTGCCACCAATATCCATTAGAAACAACAACACATCAATTGTAACTAAGTGTTGTCTACAGTTCTTCAAGGCAGTTGCTTATCTAATACTTGAGAAGCAGGCATCCAAAATTCACACATTAATCCATATACTTCAGCCCTGTAAAACAAAGATAAGTTAAGTTAAACATCAGTAGGTTAAAACAGGTGAAGGTGTGATAAACAACTGTTCCCTGATGAATCTCTTATCCCAGAAGTAGATTTTACAGATGTTTCAACAGGATATTGGGTTAGGAGTGCACTGTGAAAGGAACACCTATTAAGAAACAACATTTTTTGAAGGTTGCAGCCAAAGACAAATAAGTTCTTACTCATACGTGTTCCCCAAAGATGCTGCACTGGTCTCAGAAGAAACAAGCATTGAGTACACTGTGCCGATCATTAACGTAGAACAAAAGACTAGGTGCAATTGACAAAAGAAACAAGAATAAAATCTCTATGGATGAAGAATTGGCGGTCAAGCACTTGTTGGGATAAAAGCAACCAATAGTGGAAGCAACTTGGCAAGATACAAATCCTTTCCATGTCTCAAAAAATGTACCAGGAACCTCAAGATTCAAATCAAGATCACCCTGCAATTATAGAACATGAGAAAACATCTGATTAGATTAATACTCTACATTGTACAATGCAAATGGCCGACAAAGATAGAAATCTCAACAAAAACAGAAATGGCAATTCTATATGAAAATCAAAATCAAAGAGTGTGCATCATCAACGACAAATTAAACATTTTTCCTTTCTAATTCTAATTTTTTGCTAAAGGTTAAAATTTGAAATCCAATAGAAATTTCAATTTTTCCTGTGGTAGAAAAGTTACCAGACAAATAAGCCAGTATATCAACTAAATACTAAAACTATGTATAAAAATACAATCAAACAAGTTATAATGGAGAGAACAAACATTACTAATTTGCATGTACCAAATTCAATTATGATTACGGGCAGAACGCAAAATCCATAATTACTTCAAAAACCATTTCCAAACATCCGTACTAGCCAAATAGTTACCTCCAGGCATCATCATATGTCAATTTACCTACAAAACAAACATATAATCCAGGAATTCAAGAGAGCATCAAAATTGAAAATTTTTCACCTAAGACAGAACTGAGTTCTCAGTTGCGCTTCAAAGACAAACCCACTCCAATATTTAAACCCAGAAAAAAATAATAAAAAAAAAAGCATCACAAGGATGAGGGATCCAATCATAAGAGCCTAAACATATGATAAAAATCAATCACATTCTTGGCCAAATCCTACCAACGCACGCAGAACGCAAAGCAAAAGAACAATCAGTACCATTCGAATCAAGCCCAACGAAAAAATCCAGAGAATTCAAGACGCGCCAATTCATCTAGAAAACAATGCGCCCATTAAATTCCCTAAAGAGCATCGAAGTTGAAAACCATTAAAACCGACATGAATGAACTTTCACAAGAGAATCCAATCTCTAATCGAAACCCTAGTTAATCTATAAAATGCATCAAGAAACCCACACTCAGCCTCCTCTGCAATATCCCACAAGAATGTTCAATCAATCCCACACCATGAAACGAAAACCATTCTGAATGAATAGAGGGGGCATGAATGCAATTAAATTCGAATCGGATCTGCAAAGAATGAAGACAAGAAGAAGAGAAAAGGAAGAACCTGAAGAGGTCGAAGGAAGAGGACCGTCACGAAGGACGGTAGGAGGTGAAATCCAGAGTTTCCCTCTCTCTCTTCTCTCTGTCACCAAACCCAACGCAAGCCAATAAAGTCAAACTTTCCGATAATTCCTACCCTCTCTTGTTTTTTTTTCTCCTCTTCTCCCACCAAACTCTCAATATTTCTCTACAGTAAAGTACACTCCAATTTTATAAATTTTAAATTAAGCAATCTTATCAGATTATGAGAATTTATTATTCAAAATATTTGTGTCCATATATCATAAGAAATTGGTAGCTAATTTGTGATTATAAAAATTTAGTGCCCGAAGTTTTCAGTCTCAAATGGCGTACATTTAATTAAATATACATTTTCTGTAAAAAAAAATTTATTTATTTACAACATTTTTATTTTTTTCAAAAAATAAAATATAATTACAATATGTGAGCTTTATGATTATTTAAACATTATCTCTATAAATTTTCATTTAATTCTAGTTAATTATAGGTTTAATACATGGTCCATACTTTTAGGGGTTTAGGTCAAAGTAAGCTTACATTTTAAAAAAATTCAGCAAGACTCCATATTTCGTTAAGAAATGTTCAATCCGGTCATTTACGCTCACACCGTTAAAGACATAACGGTGCAAATGTCACGTCATCATCACCATCTCCAAACATTCCCTAACTTCTCTCCAAGAAACCTTAGTCACCACACCATCCAGCGTCATCACCGTCATCCTCGCCGGCAGCCGTCCTCTCCAACACATCACACACCACCACCAAAGTTATGCGACGAGAACGCGAGAAACCCTAGGTCTCCATGGTTTGCTTGCAGGTCTGATTGTGGTTGCGGGTGGAGGCAAGCAGCGGCGCGATTAGTGATGAAGAAGAGTGACGATTCGCAATCTGCAGCAGTTGGCGATTTGGTTGGTGGTTAGTGGTGGACGATTCTGTGGTGGAGATTGGACGATAGTGTTGTTGGTGCGACGACGATTTGGCTGGTGCGAGGGTGAAAATGGTGAAGATTGGTGGTCGCAACATAGCAAGGGATCGCGTTGGGTGGTGGCGCGAGAACGAAGGTGAGATGCGAAGGTGATGGAGGTGCAACAGAAGGGAGAAGACGTTTTGGTGGTGGCGCATGATGTGTTGAAGATGACGGCTGCCGACGAGGATGGCAGTGACGGGGCTGGATGGTGCGGCGGCTAGGGTTTCTTGGAGAGAAATTAGGGTTTGTCTGGAGATTATGATGATGACGTGGCAGGGACTTTTTTTTTAAATTAAAAAATCATTTAAGTCCACCTATTAACGTGTGTCACGTGCTTTTATGAGATGTCACGGTGACATTTGCACCATTATGTTTTTAACGACATGAGCGGAAAGGACCAGATTGAACATTTTTTAACAATGGGGTCTTACTAAACTTTTTTAAAAGATAAGATTACTTTAAACAAAACCCCTAAAATTAGGGACCAAATGATGTATTAAATTGAATTGATTTTTATATTTGGCTAAAATTATTTTTTGAACTTCTCTTCATTTGAAAAAATTCAATAATAAAGTGAAAAAAAGAAGCATTAAATGGATACTTTTATATTTTTTCTACAATTGTTTCATTGCGTACTCTTTATTTTCTTCTATAAAACACAATAACATCTTAAATGTCATAAAATAATAATTGTGATAAGTGTTTATTTTGTTAATAATTCAAATGTAGTTTAGTACTTCTCTAGTTATTATTTTGTTATATAAATAAGATTTTTCTCTTTGTTATTTAAGAATTTAACAAAAACATTTGGATATAAACATGTGTGAAAAATTAATGTATTTTTAAGAATTGCATAACAGGTCATGCCGGTCTGCAAGCCTGTAATCAAAATCATAGAATGGGTTGAACTTTTGAACTTGTTGGCTTGCATTAGCCCGATCTGCATAATCTGTAGTCCGTGCAGGTTGTGACGGGATGAGACGAGCTAGCTCCTTTTCTAAATTAATGAAATCCAATCCCAACTGTCGCAACCGGAATCGCGACGGGACGACGATCCAAATAAGAAACGGGGTTTTGAAAAGAGATTTGGAGTCGCCACCATAGTTTATTATGGAAAACTATGGAAAAACCTCAAAACGATAAAGCACGGTCCACGAAAACCAGATTATGGGTTCGGGAGTCGGTTACGTGTAGGGAAGGTATTAGCACCCTACAACGCCTGCCCTAAGGCAGTACCTTTAACTAAATACGCGAATTTGATGTGGGTTTCAAAATGTTTAACTATCCCTAAAATAAAAATAAAAATAAACAAAATATATTTTTTAGTTTTTTGGGTCCGACAAGGATTGACCTTGCTCCTACGTATTCTCATTCAAAATGAGAAATCAGGGTTACGTAGTTCTAGCTGAAACTGTGTTGAAAATTTTGACTAAGAAATTGTTTGAGAATTTTGTTTGGAATTGATTTTGGATTTTTGGGAAGTGAACCTGACAAGGACTAGCCTTGCTCCTACGTATCTCCATTTTTGATGGAGAATCAAGGATCACGTAGTTCTAGCTGAAAGATTACTTGTAGCTGGGAATATTTTAGTATTTTTAATAAAGAAGGAAAAGGTTTTCTAGCACAAGGCCTACGCGAGCGGTCGCACGTGTGCTTAAACCTTTTCAAATATTTTTATTTGATTTTTAACTTTTGTAAAAGAAAAGGAAAAGATTTTCAGCACAAGGCCTACGCGAGCGGTCGCACGTGTGCTTAAACCTTTTCAAAATATTTTTATTTGATTTTTAACTTTTGTAGAAGAAAAGGAAAAGATTTTCAGCACAAGGCCTACGCGAGCGGTCGCACGTGTGCTTAAACCTTTTCAAAATATTTTTTGTAATTTTTATGGAGAATAAAACAAACAAGTCTAACCGATATAAATAAAAACAAAAACGCGTGGACTATCATAAAGGGGTTACATGCAATAAAAAACTAACTAATAAAAAGAAAACAAAAGCATAAAAATAAAGCAAGAGAAAAGCCCAACATGAATAGGGGTACAGAAATAAAAACCAGAGGTGGGGAGTGAAATTGAGGCTCTTTTAGTTTGGGTCAAAGTTCTTTTTCTCCAACTTTGAATCTGCCAAGGTGTAAAGATGAAAATGGTGGTGCATCCCGAAATAGTGTGAACAGGCCCAATTCTTCTTACTTGCAGAAACAGAATGGGTTTCAGCCCATATGGCAGGGGGGTGCGAATGGAGTTGCGCGTGTGGCAGGGAGTAAAAGGAAGCAACCCACACCAGGCCCAAGGCCTCTTAACCCTAATCAGAAACCCATTAGGGGTTCCTCCAACTTCATCTCATTTGTGAGAGCAGCACCAAGACCCAGGGTCTTCTCCTCTGAAAGACAGAAAACAGAGACGCTCATCTCTGCCACCCACGGCCATGACTCAGCCTCCACACAAACCGGCCACCGCTAGCCGCGGTTCGCGGTGTCGTCAACGACGACACCCGCCACTGGAACCATCGCCGGCCACAACACCAGGTTCCACTTCTTCTTCTCTTCGCGCATGAGAGAAAAACGCTCCCATTCATCGCCGACCAACGCTTCCACCGAAACCAGCCACTGCGCCACCACCTCTTCCAGTCTTGGCGTCGGCGACAACCCCAAACGCCACCGGAACGTCTCCAACCGCGGCGCCATTGCCTCTCTCTCGTCCCTCTTCGAAAACGACGACCCAGGGAGGGGTTCGCCTTCGTCGCGCATGCACATGGGTCGCCTCCTTCGATCAGACCACCGCGAACCTCCTTCGTGGCGTCGCCAGTAATCACGCGCACCGCCAGAACCCGTGTCGGCCCAAGTTCCGCTCCGCCAACTCCTTCTCTTCTCCGCCTCTTCGCGTGCGAGAGAGAGACTCTCGCCCCTCGATGCCACCCTCAGTGAGGTCAACCACCGCAGGCCGTCGCGGCATCATTCCTTCTTCCCCTCCTTTTTATCAATTATTGATTGGTTCAGTATTGTTTGATATTTTGTCTACTGGATTGGGAACAATTATTGTGTGTTGTGCGCATATGGGTCCATTCTGCTCTGTGTATTGATTGAGTGCTTGGATTGATTCTCTTTTCTTTGCAGGAAAAAGGTATTTGGGGGATTTTGGTATTAGAAGTCAAGGCTGATGATGATAATGGGATTGGAGGTGATAAGGGGTTCTTTCGGTGTTGACAGAGTATGGGGAAGGGTAGAGAGGAGTTTGAAATTAGGCCATGGTTGGGGAATTTCCAGCAGCCGTGAGTGATGATAAATGAAGGAGAAAAAAAGATCAAAAAAATGATCCGTGAGGTAATAAGGATGATGTGATGGATATGGGCTGTGAGTGTGAGTATGGAGGATGGGTGTTTGGCCATAGGTGAATGATGATGGTCATGGGGTGAGGGAATGAGGATGAAGGTTGGGGTGGTTACGGGTGTGTGTAGAGCAGAGAGGTGGTTACGGGTGGGTGTATAGCAGAGGGGTGGTTACGGGTGTGTGTGAATGATGGTGGTGTTAGAAAACGTGATGGAGTGAAAGGGAAAATGTGGTTAGGGTCGTTACGGGTCCCAGGAGCAGAGGAGTGGTGGAGAGCCAAAAAGGGATCTCTCTTGCTTCTTTTTTTTCTTTTAAAATACTGAAAATCAAATGAAATAATAAAAAAAAACACGAAATAAAATAATAATAAAAAAAAATACGAAATAAAATAATAATAAAAACAGAATTAAAATCATAAAAAAACATAAAATAAAATAAAATACAATAAAAAAAGAAAGACCCATATTATTTAGTTAACCGGACGAAATTGGGTGTTGACAGCTGCCCCTCTTTACTTAGATTTTACTAGATAATATGAAAATTTGATATTTTCGTATTATCTAAGTAAAGGCTAAGTAAAGAAAGAAACACTAATTTCGTCTGGGTTTCAAAAGAGAAAGAGGAAAAATAAAAAACTTATTCAAAAATACATGATAACCAAACAATGAAAAAGGTGAGATTGCAACAAAAACAAGCGACCATTGCGTAGCAGAGGGCCAATAACAGAAAACTAAAACCTGGGTTTGACCATTGCCTCGCAGAGGGCCAAACTCACAGAACAGAAATTTAAATCCGACCATTGCCATGCAGAGGGCCGATCACAAAAACTAAAACCTGGATTTGACCATTGCCTCGCAGAGGGCCAAACTCACAGAACAAAAATTTAAATCCGACCATTGCCATGCAGAGGGTCGATAACAAAAAACTAAAACCTGGATTTGACCATTGCCTCGCAGAGGGCCAAACTCACAGAACAAAAATTTAAATCCGACCATTGCCATGCAGAGGGCCGATAACAGAAAATTAAAACCTGGATTTGACCATTGCCTCGCAGAGGGCCAAACTCACAGAACAGAAATTTAAATCTGACCATTGCCATGCAGAGGGTCGATAACAAAAAATTAAAACCTGGATTTGACCATTGCCTCGCAGAGGGCCAAACTCACAGAACAAAAATTTAAACCCGACCATTGCCATGCAGAGGGTCGATAACAGAAAAATTAAAACCTGGATTTGACCATTGCCTCGCAGAGGGCCAAACTCACAGAACAGAAATTTAAAATCTGACCATTGCCATGCAGAGGGTCAATAACAGAAAACTAAAACCTGGATTTGACCATTGCCTCGCAGAGGGCCAAACTCACAGAACAGAAATTTAAAACCGACCGTTGCCATGCAGAGGGCCGATAACAGAAAACTAAAACCTGGATTTGACCATTGCCTCGCAGAGGGCCAAACTCACAGAACAGAAATTTAAATCCGACCATTGCCATGCAGAGGGTCGATAACAGAAAATTAAAACCTGGATTTGACCATTGCCTCGCAGAGGGCCAAACTCACAGAACAGAAATTTAAATCCGACCATTGCCATGCAGAGGGCCGATAACAGAAAACTAAACCTGGATTTGACCATTGCCTCGCAGAGGGCCAAACTAACAGAACAGAAATTTAAATCCGACCATTGCCATGCAGAGGGCCGATAACAGAAAACTAAAACCTGGATTTGACCATTGCCTCGCAGAGGGCCAAACTCACAGAACAGAAATTTAAATCCGACCATTGCCATGCAGAGGGCCGATAACAGAAAACTAAAACCTGGATTTGACCATTGCCTCGCAGAGGGCCAAACTCACAGAACAGAAATTTAAAACCGACCATTGCCAAGCAGAGGGCCGTTACAAAAAGAAAAAACATGAGTTTAGGGTGCCAGGCGAAACTGGGCTTTTGGGCCAGTATGGGGACCGGGCTGTGTGGGCCAATATGAAAATTGGGCTTTTGGGCCAGTGTGGAAACTGGGCTTTTGAGGGCCAGTGTAGAAACTGGGCTTTGAGGGCCAGTGTGAAAACTGGGCTTTGGGACCAGTGTGGAAACTGGGCTTTTGGGGCCAGTGTGGAAACTGGGCTTTTGGGGCCAGTGTGGAAACTGGGCTTTTGGGGCCAGTGTGGAAACTGGACTTGGGGGCCAATATGAAAATTGGGCTTTTGGGCCAGTGTGGAAACTGGGCTTGGGGGCCAATGTGAAAATTGGGCCTTTGGGCTAGTGTGGAAACTAGGCTTGGGGTCAATATGAAAATTGGGCTTTTGGGCTAGTGTGGAAACTAGGCTTGGGAGCCAATATGAAAATTGGGCTTTAGGACCAGTGTGGAAACTGGGCTTGGGGACCAATGTGAAAATTGGGCTTTAGGATTTGGAAATTCTTGAAACTTGTAGTTTTGTGAAATGTTTTTTTTTTTTTTTTTTTTTATAATTTTTGACAAAATTTTGATTTTTGAAAAGGTATCAGTGACCATTTCCAAAGAGAAGGTCCTAATATGAGGATAGGAGAAACAAAGTATAAAGACCATGGTAGAATGTTGAAACACTAACTTAAAGGCGGTGAATAGGGTATAAGAATGTGAATGTCAAAACCCCAAAATGAGAGAAAAAACATGATCACCATGAAACAACATGACCTGACGAAAAAAAACCATAACGTTATTCTTTTTGTATTTTCGAAGAAGGATTCGACAACCATTCATATGAATGAAGAGGGTTTCGATTTGAAAGATTTTCTTTTGATGGATGAATGCACACATATGGAAAACATTTGCTTTATTTTGTGTTTTGTCTCTCTTTTTTGCTTAAGTCATTCATCTTACTTGCAATCATCATCAAACTGATCTTTATTTTCAATGTTTTGTGAATTTGAGGAATGTCATACATTCGAGGTCTAATGTTTGATATGATTTCATGTTGACTTTTCCTTTCGAGACATCGACGCACACCTGCTTGAATTTACTGGCAAGTGAAGAATGAGAGCTATTTAGAATGGTTTGGAGAAGTCTGGGACAGCCACATAAGCACATCATTCCTTATACATTGCTTAAAGGAAACGAGACACCCAAAAGCTGCCCCAGTTTGGTGTTTGGGGAAATGAGCATGGGGTATGGATCTTTGAAAATTCGGGTCAAAAATTCAAGTAAGATCCGCAAAGCTGCCCCAGTCTGGGATTATGTGTCAATGAGTTGCAAGGCGAAGAATTCGTGTGAGATTCACAAATCTGCCTCAGTTTTTCGGGTATGGGTTCTTACCTGGAAGAGGTAGTGGGCATGAAAAGGATAAGCTAAAAGGATGACCCCAATTGGTCTGATTTTCTTTTGCATGCTTTTGCTTAGTTGGCAAAGAGATCCCTTCTTCCTGAGACATTACTTTTTTCTTTTTTTTTTTTTTTTTTTTTTTTTTTTTTTTTTTTTTGGACTCATTGTAAGTCATTTTGTCTTATCGCAAAATTAAGCTTTATGAAAATTTGAGCAAACATTATTCAATCTGCGTGGACTTTATTAGGCTTGTAATGTGGCCAGGGCTAGAAGGTATTGAAAGGAAGGGGTATAAAGGCCCAAATAAATGTTTGTCGGATACATTTTTTTGAAGCAAGGGTTGTCATCTGGCATTGTGTCAACTATTTGACCTTCTGAGCACTTTGCTTTCCTTGAACTCCATTTTTTTATTTTTTCCTCATCACTTTGTGATTTTTTGTTCTTTTTTCGTTTTTGTTTACCATTTTGAAGGATTCCTCCGTTTGATCATTGAGTGCTCTTCAACTGCTTCCTAAGTTGACTCCTGCCTGATGACAATCCTTGCTTGGGAATAATTTTGAAAAAGGATTTATTTTTGGCTCAAAACAGGGTGACAATGGATATATTTTGTTTTTTTTTTGTAAAGAAAAAATGGCCACACATCATTTCAAATTCTGATTGCTTTCTTTTCAAAAGATTAATTCTACGACTAGATGACCTCAACATGAGTGATTTTTCCCTTTCCTTTTCTTTCTAGACCGCCCTTTTGGGTTTTCAATCTAGTGGACTTATTCTCCTTTTGAAAATTCTTTTATTTGTCTCAATGGGTTCAGGGATCACCCAACTAGCACAAGCAAGGAAAATTTTGGCCAGGCCAATCTGCCCCAGTGTAAAGGCTTACATTATTACTAAGGGCAGTGACAGTGTTTATTGGGGAACATCCTGTATTTTGGAACAATGAAGGGTGAAGGTTTTCAAGCAAAATGCGCATAAACGTCTCGGGAGAAAGCATCAAATTGTTATTTTTTGATTAAACACTTGACCTTAGAAAAACTTGACATCCCAATTTTCCTTTTGATTATTCATCATTTTTTTTTTTTTTTTTTTGCTCTTTTCTATTTTCGAAAAAACAAAAGTTTGACGATTTGCAAGAAAGATAAGTGACTCAAGATTGACTTTATTTCATTTTCTTTTCAATTTTGTTTTCTTTTTTTTTTTCACGATACCCTTTCAGGACTCGATTTCCAGCACTACTTGGAGAAACCCTGTAGTGAGTGTTTGCATTGCAAGTCATGGATGACAGTGCGATATCAAAACGCATACTTCCCTGGTAGCAAGACACTTCACAACATCAAATTTACTTGTACAATGACTTATGCTTTCTTATGTGGTCTTAAAGCCCACTTCATTTCTTCATGGCATTTGTAGAGGCATTCACAAGCCTTGCCTTAGTGTCTAGTTGACTTTCTTCATACTTTAATCATCTTGAATGAATCAAAGTTTGCCTTTGCGCTTGAACCACCAGCACTTTTGGTGGAATGACCGATAGCCCCTTCATGATAATCACCTTTTGTATATGATGCATCACGAGTCTTGTGGAAATGAGGCTTTACAGGCTTCATGTAACAAGTAAAGACCAAGCTTTTTATGCAGAAGACTTGGAAGAAATGTTGCATAAGTCAGAAGGTTAGGAGTGAAACTCATAAGCCCTTTGTCTTGATCAGCATGTTTGCCTAACAGTTTGGTGGGAAATTGAGTTTGGGTCTAGTCTCCAATCTTCCTCAAAACGGTTTCAAAGGGTAGGCCAACGGTATTTGAGCAGTGGGATGTGATTGAGCTCTTTCTTCTCTCCTTATCCCAGGCTTAGACCAAACTTGTTCACATTTGTTGTCATAGTAGAACCTTGTGCGATCTTTTCAGTCTTCACACCAATTTCAATTCTTTCTTGAATTATCACCAAGTTTGAGAAGTTTAGGGAAACACTGCTCATCATGGTCTCACAGAAGGGTGATTGCAGAGTATTTAGGAATGTGTCAACCATCTCGTTATCACTCATAAGAGACTTTCCTTGAGCAACAATCTCTTTCCACCTTTGGGCGTATCCTTTGCATAATTCATACTTCTTCTTCACCATGCTTCGTGGTTGTAATCAATGAGATGTCCCGTCCATGTGGTATTTGTACTACCTCAAGAGAGCATCCACCAAATCTCCCCAAGACCGGATGCACGAAGATTCAAGATGAGTGCCCCAGTTTGGTGTCATGCCAGCTAATCTACCTTAGAAAAACGAATTGACCACTTTTCATCATAGGAACGCACAACCATTTTCTTTCTGTACATTATGAGATGGCTCTTGGACAAGTGGTGCCTCCGGGTAATTTAAAATTTGGGAGGTATCAGCATATCATCTGAGACTAAGCATAACCCTGCAACATTTGCAAACTTAGAGCTTCCTCCCCCTTCCATGACTCTTATCCTTTTTCCAGTATTTCAAATTTAAGCTTGTCAGCATCAACATCCACTGGTGCAACAACAATGAGGGAAAGATTTCAACTCGGGTTGCTTCGTCATTATCTTGCTCACAAGGCGTGGCTGAACCATCTCCTAGGGGACCATGAAAGTGGTTGCCCCAAGCTTGTTTCTTCCTTCAACTACGGTATTTTCTGCCTTTTAAGTGTGAACATGCCTCAATTCCTCTCCCAAGGGTGAAGTGTAATGTAGGGGAAGACCATATGAGGAGAAAATTTAGGCCTCTCGAACTCTGTATTGTAGTCGTGGTGCACACGAATCTTCAGGGCTTTGCAAGGCATTCAGAGCCTCTAGGATTTGGCTCACTTATCCCTTCAGTTGTTGGATATCGACTTTCATCCCATCTTGAATTTCTCCTTGGTTCTCCAAGATTTATTAACTGGTTCAAGTCCTTTAGGGTATCTTGGATGTTTTAGGTATATTATTTTTTTTAGATGAAACAATTTAAGAAAATGAAAATGAAAATGAAAAGAAAAAGAAGAGACAATGTAGTTTAAATACTCTAGTCGGAAATTATAAAGCTGTGAAAATTTTGCCTTGGTATAATTTGGAAATTAACACGAAACGGAGTCCATAAGGCGGTTCATCATTCAGAAGTTCCCAAAACGTGAGACACAGGAAGTCTTGGTCAACCACCTCAGGCTTTAGCCATCACATTCTTCATTTCTCTTATCAGTTTCTTGCAGCAATTGAGAAATGTTTCAATCCCCTTAGGCGGGTTGATGATTGACATTACAGACTCAGCATCAGCTAAGAACTTAGGGACATTTTCAATAGCTCCATTGGCAAGGGAAGCTAGCTATGAGAGACTTCTCTTCCACTTCTTTGTAAGTTGTCCTTGTTCCACGAAATACTCTTATATAGATCATTATTTACAGATGTCTCCTTTTTAACTTGATGCTACATTTTTCCAACTTCTCAACCGCTGATTCCATCCGCTGCTCAGCACTACGAAGTTTTTTTTTTTTTTTTGCTTCGGTAAGGAGGGATCGACTTGAATGGTAACTTGATTGTCCTAACCCTCTCTACGATTCATTGGCCAAGGGAATCTTTATTAACCCCAGTGAAATGGTGTTTTAGCTACACATATACAACATAGAAGAGAGAAATGATGGATTGGGTGGTGGAAATTGGATTTTTTCCACCATGGAAGCCCCTTGGAGCAGCTGCAGCAGCGTCCCTGGTCTCCTCCCCGTTCTAGATCCCCCTTTCCAACTGCCTCTGGATTCTGATATAAAGAAGGGTACAAGAATTGAGTCACGGGTCATCTCTGGACGAGCGTCCAAATTCTGGACAAGCGGCCCAATTCTGGACGAGCGTCCAATTTTCTGGACGAGCGATACAATTCTGGACGAGCGTCCAATTTTTTGGACGAGCGACCCAATTCTGGACGAGCGTCCTTGGACGAGCGTTGGATTCTGGACGAGCGTCCACTTGCTGGACTAACGTGCTTCTGCTGCTGGACGAACGTGGACGAGCGTCCCAATGGACGAACGTCTCAATTCCGAACGAGCGAATGGATTCTGGACGAGCGTCCACTTGTACGAGCGTTCTAGACGAGCGACCTGCAACGAGCGTCCTCGTCCCCGACTGGACGAGCGTTCCTGGACGAGCGTCCCATTTCTGGACGAACGTGCAGACGAATGTGGACGAACGTCCTCTTCTGGACGAGCGCTGTGTTCGGCGAGCGTCCGTGTGCGAGCGTTGGATGTCTGGACGAGCGTCCACTATCTGATCGAACGTTTTCTGCTACACGAGCGTCCACTTTCATTGTCAACGAGCGTCCGCTCGCCATGAAACGAGTGTGCGCTCGCTAAGTGACGAGCGTCCTGCACGAGCTCCCTTTCTGAACGAGCGTTAACATGTCTGGACGAGCGTCTAGGACGAGCGTCCACTTGTGCGAGATGTCTGGTCGAGCGGCCACTCTTGCGACGAGCGTCCTGTGCTTCTTCTGCCGTTCGTTCTCTATCAACGAGCGTCCGCGATACTTGTGTGCGCTCGCTATGTGACGAGCGTCCATTTCTACCTCGACGATCGTCCTCTCTAAGAGTCCTGGACGAACGTCCTCTTCTCACGTCATCTGGACGAACGTCTCCTTCAAAACGAGCGTCCTCTTCTGCTTCAGGACGAGCGTTGTCTTTTGAGAGCTGGACGAACGTTCACTTGGCGTCACCCTTGCGCCAAGCGTTTCTGCATGTGTGACGAGCGTTTCTGCGTGCCTTGTTGATTCATCTCTATAATTTTGTTGGAGACTCTTCCAAGCTCATTTTTAACTCCTGCAAATGATATATAATTTGCGATCTATGCTGCCAAGGGACACACCATTTAAATTGTTCTTTGTTTAAACTTGTACAAAGTTGCGCCCATTCATTTGCCCCTTTCACATTTGGTTTATACTGCCATAGCTCAAACATGGGACAGGTGGCCTTTAAGGCGTCCTCAGTCACACGGGAGATGAACACAACATAACACTTTCCCTCCCTTCAACTCATAACAATGATTAAGGGTCCCATGAACTTCAGCCAAGATGGTAGCGACTGGATTCTCACAGCGCTCTTCGTATCCCACGAATGCATTCATAGCGGCATAGTCGACGAGGTTCTTGACATTTAGGAGAAAGCGTGACACCATAGAGGAGAAGAGCTAATACATTCGTAAACATTTCCCAATTTTCCTCTTAAGCCAAATGATGTAGGTATTCCTATAAGTATCTTTGAGGAAGGCCCCTCACTTTGCCCTTGATTGAACTCGCTTTCCAACTTCATTAGGTGTATTTTCCTGATCCTCGCTCACTGCAAGACAAGGATATACTGCTCAAAGTAGTTGTATGGAGTTTTTTCCAAATTTAAGACTTGCTCGAATTCTTCCACTGATGGCACTAGTTGGAAATCTTGGAAAGTGAAGCACCTCAATGGTGGTTCATAAGACTGGGCTAAAAGAGTAATGGCCGGTGTTTGAACTTCCACCTCTAACAGGCTCAACAAATTCCCATACTCCTTCCTGAATGCATCCTTTTGGGTTGTCTCCATTTTCTTCAGCGGTTCTCTCAGGCCATCCATATTACCCTCCTTTACTTCAATGGCTATCCTTTCCTTTAAAATGTCTGAACTTGAACCCCCCTTGACTTCAGATCTCATGTTAATTTCCATTTTATCTCAAAGGCTTAATCACAAATTTATAATTTTTGACTAGAATCCACAAGGTGCGTGATTTTTATTAAGCAAACATGAGGGTTATAAGAATACACATTTCTCCCTTTTGTGCCTTATCAAAGGTTGAATGAGTAAAGTTCTAAGACCAAATATATGCACTCATAAGGATAGCTTCCTAATACTTAAATCAGGCCACCAGAGCTATAGCTCTTTTCACTGTTCATCCACAACAGTCAGAGTAATCAACTAGATGTGGAGACACAAATGAAGAGAACAGACTCTGGCTGGGGTTCTCACGATAGCCAAACAGGAAGTACATCCCAGAGTGACACCGCTACACAACCCCTCTATTTCTAAGTTGCGCTCAGACCCGGGTATAGGGCCTCACTCATGATATGCATATTGTGTGTGTGTGAAGGGAGAATGCAATTGTACACCCCAAACCCTCACCTGCAAAACAACCAGAAAAATTCCCAGGCAGATATAAACATGGTTTCTACCCTAGGGTTCAATATTCAACAGTTATTGCAGTTATTCCAAATATCGAGCATAAAATAGAAAAAAGGGAAAGAAAAACACAAAGCAAAACCACATCAAATTCGCGCATCTAATTAAATGGCTCGACTCTCTAACAGTCCCCAGTGGAGTCGCCATCTGTCGCAACCGGAATCGCGACGGGACGACGATCCAAATAAGAAACGGGGTTTTGAAAAGAGATTTGGAGTCGCCACCATAGTTTATTATGGAAAACTATGGAAAAACCTCAAAACGATAAAGCACGGTCCACGAAAACCAGATTATGGGTTCGGGAGTCGGTTACGTGTAGGGAAGGTATTAGCACCCTACAACGCCTGCCCTAAGGCAGTACCTTTAACTAAATACGCGAATTTGATGTGGGTTTCAAAATGTTTAACTATCCCTAAAATAAAAATAAAAATAAACAAAATATATTTTTTAGTTTTTTGGGCCCGACAAGGATTGACCTTGCTCCTACGTATTCTCATTCAAAATGAGAAATCAGGGTTACGTAGTTCTAGCTGAAACTGTGTTGAAAATTTTGACTAAGAAATTGTTTGAGAATTTTGTTTGGAATTGATTTTGGATTTTTGGGAAGTGAACCTGACAAGGACTAGCCTTGCTCCTACGTATCTCCATTTTTGATGGAGAATCAAGGATCACGTAGTTCTAGCTGAAAGATTACTTGTAGCTGGGAATATTTTAGTATTTTTAATAAAGAAGGAAAAGGTTTTCTAGCACAAGGCCTACGCGAGCGGTCGCACGTGTGCTTAAACCTTTTCAAATATTTTTATTTGATTTTTAACTTTTGTAAAAGAAAAGGAAAAGATTTTCAGCACAAGGCCTACGCGAGCGGTCGCACGTGTGCTTAAACCTTTTCAAAATATTTTTATTTGATTTTTAACTTTTGTAGAAGAAAAGGAAAAGATTTTCAGCACAAGGCCTACGCGAGCGGTCGCACGTGTGCTTAAACCTTTTCAAAATATTTTTTGTAATTTTTATGGAGAATAAAACAAACAAGTCTAACCGATATAAATAAAAACAAAAACGCGTGGACTATCATAAAGGGGTTACATGCAATAAAAAACTAACTAATAAAAAGAAAACAAAAGCATAAAAATAAAGCAAGAGAAAAGCCCAACATGAATAGGGGTACAGAAATAAAAACCAGAGGTGGGGAGTGAAATTGAGGCTCTTTTGGTTTGGGTCAAAGTTCTTTTTCTCCAACTTTGAATCTGCCAAGGTGTAAAGATGAAAATGGTGGTGCATCCCGAAATAGTGTGAACAGGCCCAATTCTTCTTACTTGCAGAAACAGAATGGGTTTCAGCCCATATGGCAGGGGGGTGCGAATGGAGTTGCGCGTGTGGCAGGGAGTAAAAGGAAGCAACCCACACCAGGCCCAAGGCCTCTTAACCCTAATCAGAAACCCATTAGGGGTTCCTCCAACTTCATCTCATTTGTGAGAGCAGCACCAAGACCCAGGGTCTTCTCCTCTGAAAGACAGAAAACAGAGACGCTCATCTCTGCCACCCACGGCCATGACTCAGCCTCCACACAAACCGGCCACCGCTAGCCGCGGT
The DNA here is from genome assembly GCF_029865625.1 of Vigna umbellata. Lineage (NCBI taxonomy): Eukaryota > Viridiplantae > Streptophyta > Magnoliopsida > Fabales > Fabaceae > Vigna > Vigna umbellata. The sequence goes on along the minus strand of NC_142165.1, from coordinate 84,175,798 downwards.
TCGCGGTGTCGTCAACGACGACACCCGCCACTGGAACCATCGCCGGCCACAACACCAGGTTCCACTTCTTCTTCTCTTCGCGCATGAGAGAAAAACGCTCCCATTCATCGCCGACCAACGCTTCCACCGAAACCAGCCACTGCGCCACCACCTCTTCCAGTCTTGGCGTCGGCGACAACCCCAAACGCCACCGGAACGTCTCCAACCGCGGCGCCATTGCCTCTCTCTCGTCCCTCTTCGAAAACGACGACCCAGGGAGGGGTTCGCCTTCGTCGCGCATGCACATGGGTCGCCTCCTTCGATCAGACCACCGCGAACCTCCTTCGTGGCGTCGCCAGTAATCACGCGCACCGCCAGAACCCGTGTCGGCCCAAGTTCCGCTCCGCCAACTCCTTCTCTTCTCCGCCTCTTCGCGTGCGAGAGAGAGACTCTCGCCCCTCGATGCCACCCTCAGTGAGGTCAACCACCGCAGGCCGTCGCGGCATCATTCCTTCTTCCCCTCCTTTTTATCAATTATTGATTGGTTCAGTATTGTTTGATATTTTGTCTACTGGATTGGGAACAATTATTGTGTGTTGTGCGCATATGGGTCCATTCTGCTCTGTGTATTGATTGAGTGCTTGGATTGATTCTCTTTTCTTTGCAGGAAAAAGGTATTTGGGGGATTTTGGTATTAGAAGTCAAGGCTGATGATGATAATGGGATTGGAGGTGATAAGGGGTTCTTTCGGTGTTGACACCAACCAACATTGAACACAACAGTAGTATATTCAAAGCAAAATGCATCCTCCTTTCCTTTTTTTTCTCTGAACAACGCGTCCAGCTGAGCTCAAAGTTAGGGCAACAAAACATTTTCCCATTTCTTTCTGATCAACGCGTCTAGTCGAGCTCAAGGTCGGGGCAAACCCACACACCCACAATGAATTCAACAACGCATTGAGCTCGAGGTAGCAACAACAATTGCAATGGGAAAACGCAAGATCCTTGAAACGAAACCCTTTTTCTCCTTCTCTCTTTCTCTCTGCACAAGGCCTCCAACTAAGCTCGAGGATGGGAAAAACCCACACCCCAATTTTGGGATGCCATTAGTTGACAAAAAACTTTTGAAAACTTAACTTTGATATCATTGCAAAAAATGGATTAATTAATAACTTTTATTTATGAATTTAGAAAACTTCATAAATCAAGTGTAACCCTACAGCGTTCATAGAATCTCATTACAAAAAGACCAATAATATTGAAAATAAAACCTCATAGTTCTCCCACGTATCTCGCTGCTCAACTTTACTTTAACTATATCTGTAACAACATTTACTCCCATACAACTATGATCATCGTCGGTGGAAATCACAACCACAACATGCAAGGGTGAGCAACCAAAATAATCATCATAAAACATTCAAAAAAGTATAAGAACAGTAATCATAATCCAACGCATGTCATATCACATTACATCACAGTAATATGATCACAACCAAACCATACACAAACCCTTGTCGTTTCCTTGCATTTTGTCGTACCAACCTGTTTCACTAAACATGGCAATTCAAGTCATCCATCATCGCAACTTTAGACCTATCTCCTTGACTCGTCAAGGACATAATGAGTAAAAACTCTGATACTACAAGCACTAAGACATTATACTTAACATGAGCCCAAGTCACATCCAACCTTTTTTATCCCCTCGCAAGAGAAGGGTGACACTCGAATATATGTCTCTATTCAAGACCCAACATCCCCTTCGTATTGCAATACGAAGAGCTCTAATCCCCAACAAAAGTAACAAGGCTTATGCTCACACAACCACATCACAAAGCCATATATATATATATATATCATATAATAGTAAACAATAATAACCAACAAAAACATAGGTCAAATAACAATAACAATCATCATAGATCCATGCAAACTTTTATCACAACCCACTCACAAGAAGAAAAACATGGCTACTCCCCCTTACAAACATATCCATGTTCCCATCATTCACAAAATCAATACAAACCAAAACAAACAATGTTAGCTTCCTTTACCTCTAATCCAGCAAAGAGTTCTAGATTTTGTAAGTCCTCCTAACAGCTTGGCTCCTAGGCTTCTCTCTTGACAGAAAATAAAGCTTTCCTCTCAAACCTTTGTCACAAATATCATAGGATTTTCTGTCTCTTTTTTGTGATGATTATGGTTTCTATGCTAACATAGTATAGATAGGAGGCATACCTATCTCTATTTAATTTATTTTCTAAATCTTTATAAAAACGCACTATTTTCATAATATAATCAAATTAAAATTATATTTGTTCTAATTGATTCTGATAAGTCCATAAGTAATATATTATATCATAATATTTTTATTCTAATTGATTTTGATAAGTCTATAAATTATATATTATCGCTAGTAAAAGAGCAGATTCTAACGCCCCATATACGCTTCGGTTATTGAGAAACCGAAGCGTACAAGGTTATATACCTCGGTCCCCATCCAACCCGAGGTCCAAAAGTCATATTGCTTCGGTTAACACAAAACCGGTGCCTATACACCTCTGCTGCGCTGTCTGAAAAGTCTGACACGTAACTACTGCCTCGGTTTGCTACGAAACCGGTGCCTAAACCCCTCCCTATTGCTTTGTTTGGAATGAGACCGAAGCCTATACACCTCTGCTGGTCACTGAAAAGTCTGAACCACTCCCTATTGACTTGGTTAAAGGTAGAACCGAGGCCTATTACCCGGTCAAATCAGTCATACCACACCTGACCCGCTTTTTCATTTTTGCCTCTTCTTTCCTCTGACACTCTCATCTCACTCTCATCTCCCCTCTCGTTTTTTCCTCATCTCACTTTCATCTGTCAGAAACAGAGAGGGCGTGATCTCTCTTCTCCTCTCCCACTTGACAGTCACGGTGCGAGGACGAGACGCGATGGTGGCCGGCGTCGAAAGCGGAGGGGGGGGGGGCGCGATGGTGACCGGCGTCGAAAGCGGATGAGAGGCGCGATGGTGGCCGGCGTCGAAAGTGGAGGGGAGGCGCGATGGTGGAGACGAGTATCGCGGCGGCGGTGATGGGAGGCTCTCCAATCTAAGCCGTTTGGCGAGCAGAGAAGATGGTGCCTCGGAGATGATGGGAGGTTCACCGATCTAAGAGTTGAACGGAGTTCCTTGGCGAGGTCGCGGCGAGGTGGTGGCGAGGTCGCGGCGAGGTTGCAGCGAGGTCAGGCGAGGTCAGGCGAGGTCGCGGCGAGGTCAGGCGAGGTCGAAGCGAGGGCGTCCTGCAGCGGTGGCGTTGGCGAGCAACGAAGAGGTGCCGGCGGGCGTCTTGCAGCGGTGGCGAGCAACCTCCCTTCTTCCCCAAATCTTTTCTTCTTCCCTAAATGCTCATTGTATCAAAATCCATACTTTTTTTCTGTGTTCTTTTGGGAGCAATTTTGTTAAGGTTGGTGTAGTTGATTTTTCTGTGTTGTTATGATATTTGGTTCTATGTTCTGAGATTTGGTTCTCTGAAAGGGAACAAAATTCAATAACCCTTTGCTATTCTGATATTTGGTTCTGTGTATATCTTCTGATATTTGGTTCTCTTCTGATATTTGGTTCTGTGAAAAGGGAAAAAAATTCAATAACCTTTGCTTGTCTGGACTGTGCAACGAAGAGGTAGAAGTGGATTGTTTTGAAAAAAACAATACGCAATTGCCTTGGTTATCTAAGAACCGAGGCATCATCCTGTATCTTTTTAACCCGGTTCAGAACCGAGGCATAAAGCCACCCTCTTTTACACCGTCCGAATATGACTCGGTTGCAGAACCGAATCCTATTTACAAAATTAACCGATGTCATTTCCTTATCCTGTACTAGTGTATTATTATTATTATCTAACAATAATATCTAATTATATCTAATAATATTTTAACATATCTTTTAATTTGTAACTATATAACAAAATATCTTTCAAAATATTAAACAAATAATATCTAATTACATCTAATAATATCTTAAGATATCTTTTAATTTGTAAGCATATTTCAAAATATCTCTTAATTTGTAAATATCTAGTATATAACAATATCTGAGTTGTCAAAATGGGTCATAACTTTCGGGTCAACCCGGCCCACCACGAGTTCGAGCCGGATTGGGTTTGAAAAAAATGTACTTTTTTATGCGGGTCAATTTTCAACTTGACTCATCCAAGTTGAACCCGTGGTGAGTCGGGTTGGCTCACCAACCTACCTAATTTTATTTTATTAATTTATTATCTTATGAAACCCTACAAAATATTTTCCTCACTCTACTCTCGCGAATCTACTATGCTCTTGGTGCTCTAACTGTTGATCACGCCCAACCCAAGTTAGTTGTTGTTAATTGCCTCATATTATATTGGAAAACTCCTTGTATTTCTCAAGACCCCGATCAAGCACACAGTCTTAGCAATTTCAACTATTATAGTTTTCTCACGATTTACTCTAAAATCGTAATCACTGCATTCATGAAAAGGGTTACTAGCATTCCGGCAATCGGTATGCATTGCTCGTTTCTCAGACATATCGCATAGAGAATTTATCCTTTGATATGTTGCTTTACCGCATAGCAAGCAAACACGTTTTCGTCAAAAATCCTTATGAAACCTGTTACTCCAAAAGTTGAAAGCAACAAGTAGCGAAAAGAGATATTATAATTGAAAGAACATATATTACAGGTGAAATCGAAATAGAGATATTATAATTGAAAGAACATATATTACAGGTGAAATCGAAATAGAGGAATCTGTTGTTGCTTAATGTTGGGTTGCAAAATTTTTTTAATTTTAATTTTTTTTATTTAAAAAATTATAATTAAGTCAACTAGTGAGTCAACTTGTTTAACCCACCAACCTGTAATAGGTCAAGCCGGGTTCGAATTTTTTTAGCTCGCTAATAAATAAACCGGATTGGGTTGGCTAATTAAGTGACCAACCCGTAGTAGGCTAGGCCAAGTTAGGTCGGATGGTATATATATATATATATATATATATATATATATATATAACTAACTCAAATTATATTAAAACCATAATTTCACGTTCTTAAATAAAATAATTATTTTAATATATCATGAAATCATAAAACAAAGGTGTCACGTAAAAATGTTATTTATACAATTATATATATATATATATATATATATATATATATATATATATATATATATATTACTAAAATAGATAAATTAGCCTTTAAATAGAAATAGCAAACCATTTAATCTTTTAATTAAAATAGGTAGCCACACCTAATTAAAGAAAAATATATTTAATTTGTATATCATTAATTGCAACATATATTATTAAATAATAAATAAATAAAACTATCAATCAATTTATTTATTCACCAAAACATAATCACATAAAAACTTAATTTATTTTATTTATTATTGTTATCACCTCTTACCAAAACAATATATATTAAGATTGATATTGTGAGAATGTGCGTGAAATAAAAGATAAGGCTTAAGAATCTACTTGATCCATTTTTAGTAGGGATTTGTTTTACTTCATATTGGTGGACATATACTTGCCACCACATTTTTATATGCTTTGTTTTCTTTAAAACCAAAGCATATCATGCGAATTACAAAGCTAGATCTACACTAGTGATAATGTGGATCTGACATGGTGAAGTTGTACACCTTCACCCCATATCTCAATCTCAAGAGTCAAATGTACATTGTGAATATGACATGAAGGAATGATTCTTAACATTGGAGAAATTACTTTCCAATGAGCACATGTATGATTCATTGAAACTTTATTTGAGAAATGATTTATATCATGATTGTACAAGTTTCATATGTTTGTCAAACAACATTAAAATCATTTAACATAAAGGCTGTCAATACCAAATTTCGTCCGGATCGTTTTTTGGCTTTATTGTAGTCTATTATATTATTACTCATTTTTATTTCTTATTTTTATCTTTTATTTTCGTTTTTTATCTTTTATTTATTTATTTATTGTTATTTATTTATTTCTTTTCTCATTGTTTTTTAGTATTATTATTATTTTTGTATTATCCTAGTTTTATTTACAAATATTATCTTATTTTTCTCCACATATGTGTATATATATTTTTCTTACATTTTTATTATTTTATTTTTATTTTATTTTATTTTCATCTTTAGTTTTACCTATTTAAAGTTTATTTTGCTTAATATAATTAATACGGTTAAAAAAAAAGAAGAAAAAAAGAAGAAAAAATATGAGAAAAGAGAGAATGTTTTCGGGTTGGGGAGCAGTGTGTGTTCTGGAGGGGGAGAGGCAGAAACAGTTTTCTACAGAGAGCGAGTGGTGACAGATGCGTTAGGGGCGTACGAAATTGGTACAAGGTAATTTGGCGAATATGGAGTGGCAGAAAGAACAAAGCACAAAAAAGAAAGAAGGGGTGCCTTCATCTTGGTGGATCCATTGGCTGAGAGAGATCATTCACAAGAAAAAAAGAAGAGAGTGCAAGGGTTGGAAGTGCGGAGGAAAAGTGGAAGCAAGTCCACAGTAGAGGAAGGAGGGGCTACTCGTTCATTGAAGGTAAGTATCCCTAACTTATATTAGCTGCATCCATAGCCATCCATTGTATGAATTTTCGGTTATTTATTTCATTCACTGTTTCATCCACTTCCACCCAATATCACCCCTTGTTCACGCTTGCCTCACCTTAATGCGAGTTGAGACGCTCCATTGTCTTCCTTCGGTTTCTGACCAAATAGACCGCTACTCGTAGAGCTTTTGCTCCAGCTTCTATTTGCATCTGCATCATCAACAAAAGCACACTTCACTTTCTTCATTCTCTCCCATCATCGTCAACCCATGCACTTCGAGCCTTTGCTCTTCCTCTGCCAACGCTGCTTAACCTCTGAATAACCGAACCCGTTGGAGCTCACTTCATCGCTACGTTATGAAGTGGTCTTGCCACAGCGGTTCGAGCTCTCGGCTATCTCCAGCGAGACCACCACTCCAACACCATAAACATGGCTTTGTTGTATACCTTCACCCGAAAAGCAGAGAATCAAATACAACAACCACAAACTAAGTCAGACCATGAAACTATGCCTCTTTCCATCTCCAACCATCAAATGAATTTGAATCAGTAAAATGGTTACTCACCAGAAAATCACACAGCAAAAAGAAAAATAACAAAACAATATCTTCATCTTCACATAACCATTCCATTCACCCATTGGAACCTTCATTCCAACTCACGCATAGCACCATCATCTTCAACCTGCATTGCACAAAGCCACAGCCAAGAACAATGATCAATTTCCAGCACCCACACACAAGCCCATACTTTACCTTCACTGAACCAAAGCGCGAATTGGCCACTGTGTCGTTCACCACCTCTCCAAACACACGCATAAAGTCGAGCCTCTAACCGTTTTTTACTCACCATCTCCGCGCCTTCATCTTCTTCCTCACCAAACAACACTCACGTACATGACAACCCATCATACAATCAAGGAAATAATGACAGAAAGAGGGAGAGATCGGAGGGTGGCGCACGCCGGCGACGGTGGCTGGGGAGTCACAGCGGCACCGGCACGAGTAGGGGCGAACCGCGGAGGCATCGGTGGCGGCTGGCTCTGCTCGTAGTGGTGAGGTTTCGTCGTAGAGCAACAACGTTTCTTCCCTCTCGCGCGAAGAAGAGGAGAGGAGAGGCAAGAACCTGAAGCTGTGGCCGGCGGCGACGGGCATCGTTGGCGGCGGCGAGGGCGTGTCCAAACTCGCGCACGACGAGCGGCGGAAAAGGGAGAGCTTTCGCCTCGACCGGGGACAGCTCTGTCGACGAACGCCGTCACGGGCGACACCATGGACCGTGGCTCGCGGCTGCCGGTTGTGTGAAGGTTGAGTGGTGATCGTCGTGTGGCAGAGGCGAATGTCCACGGTTTCTGTTTGTTCAGAGGAGGAGGAAAGGAGACCTCTCGGACGCTGATGCAAAAATGGGGGAATTCAACCAAACCCCTAATGGGATTAGGGTTTCTGGATAGAGAGGCTTTGGGCCTAGCGGGGGCTGCCTCTTCTTCATGTTGACGTGCACTTCTCATTCACACACCCCTCTGTTTGGGTTGAAGCCCATTCCGTTTCTTCAAACCAAAAACTTCTATCTCCTTCGCGCAACCCACTTCCACACCCCCTTTCAGTTTGGGTTTAGGCCCAATCTGTTTATAAAAGGAAAAATATTTTAGACACCTCTTTTTTCATTTAGACACCCCCTATTATTTACATTATTTTTATCATTTATCTATTTATTTGCTTTGTATTTATTTCATTTATTTTGTTCCCTTATTTTTCTTATTTCATTTGTTTTTTTATTGTTTTATTTTATTTTATTTATTTATTCTAAATATCTACTTATTTTAAAATAGGGTTAAATATGCTTTTAGTCCCTAAACTATTGGTCGTTTCCGGTTTTCATCCCTCTTTCAAAGTAAGGTACAATTTGGTCCTCATTCTTTTCGAAACGTTCGTTTTAGTCCTCGAAATTTTGGTTTTAGTCCTCATTTGTTGCTAAATGAGGACCAAATTTTTAAACAGTGTTTAGTTTTCGAGGACTAAAACGAACGTTTCGAAAAGAATGAGGACCAAATTGTACCTTACTTTGAAAGAGGGACGAAAACCAGAAACGACCAATAGTTTAGGGACTAAAAACATATTTAACCCTTTAAAATATATATCTAATAATACATAAAAAATAAAATATTTATATATATATATATATATATATATATACAAAATTTACAAAAATATTTTAAAGGTTTAGGCACATGTGTGATCGCATGCATCGTCCTTGTGCTAAAACCTTTTCTTCTTCTTTTCTAAAAAAAAAAAAAATATTTTAAAGGTTTAGGCACATGTGTGATCGCACGCATCGTCCTTGTGCTAAAACCTTTTCTTCTTCTTTTCTAAAAAAAACAATAAAATATTTTAAAGGTTTAGGCACATGTGTGATCGCACGCATCGTCCTTGTGCTAAAACCTTTTCTTCTTCTGTTCTAAAAAATTACAAAAAATACATTTTAAAGGTCAAGCACATGTGTGATCGCTCGCATCGTCCTTGTGCTAAAAGATCTTTTCTCTTTCTTTTATAAAAAATACAAAAATATATTTTTAAGGTTTAGGCACATGTGTGATCGCACGCATCGTCCTTGTGCTAAAACCTTTTCTTCTTCTTTTCTAAAAAAATAATAATAAAATATTTTAAAGGTTTAGACACATGTGTGATCGCACGCATCGTCCTTGTGCTAAAACCTTTTCTTCTTCTTTTCTAAAAAAAACAATAAAATATTTTAAAGGTTTAGGCACATGTGTGATCGCACGCATCGTCCTTGTGCTAAAACCTTTTCTTCTTCTGTTCTAAAAAATTACAAAAAATACATTTTAAAGGTCAAGCACATGTGTGATCGCTCGCATCGTCCTTGTGCTAAAAGATCTTTTCTCTTTCTTTTATAAAAAATACAAAAATATATTTTTAAGGTTTAGGCACATGTGTGATCGCACGCATCGTCCTTGTGCTAAAACCTTTTCTTCTTCTTTTCTAAAAAAATAATAATAAAATATTTTAAAGGTTTAGACACATGTGTGATCGCACGCATCGTCCTTGTGCTAAAACCTTTTCTTCTTCTTTTCTAAAAAATATAATAATAAAAATATTTTAAAGGTTTAGGCACATGTGTGATCGCACGCATCGTCCTTGTGCTAAAACCCTATCTTCTCTCTTAAATAAAATTACGAAAAAATGTTTTAAAGGTTAAGCACACGTGTGACCGCTCGCGTCGTCCTTATACTGAAAACCTTCTCTTCTTTCTTTAATTAAAATAACAAAATATGTTTTAAAGGTTAAGCACATGTGTGATCGCTCGCATCGTCCTTGTGCTAAAGACCTCTCCTCTTTCTTTTTATAAAAATACCAAAAATGAAAAAAAACCTTCAAAAACTAAAAACATCCATTTTGAACAAGCAATCTTGCAGCCAGAACTACGTGATCCTTGATTGTCCATCAAGAGTGGAGATAAGTAGGAGCACGGCTAGTCCTTGTCAGGTTCACATCCCAAAAATCCAAAATCATTTCAAAACAAATTTTCAAACAATTTCCAAGCAAACTTCTCAAACAGTTTAAAAAAGAACTACGTAACCCTAATTTCTCATTTTGAATGAGAATACGTAGGGGCAAGGTCAATCCTTGTCGGGCCCAAAAAAACTAAAAAATATATTTTGTTTATTTAGAATTTTATTTTAGGGGATAGTTAAACATTTTGAAAACCACATCATATTCGCATATTTAGTTAAAGGTACTGCCTTAGGGCAGGCGTTGTAGGGTGCTAATACCTTCCCTACACGTAACCGACTCCCGAACCCAGAATCTGGTTTTTCGTGGATCGTGTCTTATTATTTTATGGTTTTTCCGTAGTTTTCCATAATAAACTATGGTGGCGACTCCAAAATCTCTTTTCAAAACCCGTTCGTTTCTTTTTGGATCGTTGTCCCGTCGCGATTCCGGTTGCGACAGATGGCGACTCCACTAGGGATTTCGGTTGCACATGTATGATTCATTGACACTTTATTTGAGAAATGATTTATATCATGATTGTACATGTTTCATATGTTTGTCAAACAACATTAAAATCATTTAACATAAAGGCAAAAAATGGATAAACTGAAATTTTTTTCACTAAATTGCTCGTATTGTTGCATGAAATGGTTCTAGAAGGAGATATAAAAAACAAAAAAATACTTCACGTCATGTATCATTCAAAGGCACATGTTAAATTGTTAAATGAGTTCCTTCTTGTCTCCAGTTATGAGAATAAGATATATTTTATAGTTTTTGACACTAGTGCAAAATATGCTTTTTATAGTGACTTTTTATACCTATTAAAATTTATAAGGTATAAAAAGTGATGTGGTGCCGATTATACTTGAAATAGGTATAATAAATTATTTTTTCTACACCTGTGGAACTTATAATAGGTATAGAAGTAATGCTATGACAAAAATTAAAGTTGAAAAACTATTTCTACACCCATTAGATAATATAACCGGTATAAAAATTTTGATATTCTACCCTAAATCCCTTCTCTTGATTCACTTTTCTCTTCTTCATCTTTCTCTCTACGATCCCTTTCTTTCTTCTACAACAAGTGTGGCGATGCTCATGGGATGCATCAGGTTGATTTCGCGTTTGCTGCTCCAGTGGGTTGTGGTGGCTCTCGCAGTGGAGATGGATGTAGTGGAGAGGTTTACGGAGTCGATCTCCTTCGACAAACAACTCCACAAGCAAGACATAAAAAGGAAGCAGAGCGCATGCGTCAATCGCTCATTAGGTTAGTCACACAATCTTTCACTCTTCCAATTCAACACTCAGCTAAACACTCACTGTTATTTGTTTAAGGTTTGATAAGCGCGAGCGACAGAGACTCCATTCACAAAGATTTGAAGGAAATAGAGAGGCGCATTGAGAATGGAGAGTCAATTGGAGAGCTGACAAAGAGGACGTGCACAAGAACATCGGTGAGCTTGCGAAGAAGCTTCACATCGCTCGGAGTAGGAACGATTAGGTTTTGACTGACTTTCGCCTCTGTTGCCGTGACGCGATCAACGGGATCCTCGTGATAAGTGAGGACGACGTCGGTGACGGAGTCCAGTAGGGTTTCGGCGAACAAGGAGGAAGGTGAAGGGATCTCCTTAAGGTCGATTCCAAGGCCTGAGCGAGCGTCTTGGTGGTGGTTGTTGTGTTGTGGCTGCAGCGGAAGCACGTTAAGGTTGGAGCGTAGAGAAGAGAGAAACAAGAAAAAGAAAAGGGAAATGGGAGATGGGAGAGAAAGACGCTCATGCGCGAGAAAATATCAAGGGATACTGACTCAATTATCTGCTTAACCGATGTCTAAAGTGTTCAAAAAAATTTTAAAATAAAAAATTTAATGGGGACACGTAGGATTTTGCAGGCTTTTATGCCTCGGTTCCCCTTAAACCGAGGCCTATAAAGTCATTATGTCTCAGTTCCCCTTGAACCGAGGCCTATAAAATCATTAAAATTGCAAAAATACCACCGCGTTTTCTTATGCTTCGGTTGTGTGAAAACCGAAGCGTATAAGCCGCGTTAGAATCCTGATTTTGCACTAGTGATGTCAAAAGGTATTTTAAGTTTAAGTTAGAATTTGAGTTATTCATACAATTTGACATGTTCTAGTTCAAATGTCTTGTATAAATTGGTTAAATATATTCTAAATTCCTAAAATTTCACACAAAATTGTAATTCTTCCTAAATTTGTATATGTTTTGGTCTTCAAATTTTAAAAATAAATAAATATACTTCTTTTAACCCAATTATATTAAAAAAAATTTACATGTAAACTAGTGCTTCAAGTTGACATTGAGTTATTTACACAGTTTGACATATTCCAGTTTAAATGTATTGTATAAAAGGGTTAAATATATTTTTAATTTCTAAATTTTGTCACATAATTCCATTTCTTCCCAAATTTGGGTACATTTTGATTTTCAAAATTTAAAAAGAATAGATATAGTTTTTTTAACCCAATTGTGTTAATATTTTTTTTATGTGTCAATTGACGTTTCGTGTTACAATTTGAGATATTTACATACTTTGATACATTTTAGTTCAAATGTTAGTCTAGAACGTGTTTATCACTTGAAAAAAACAACAACATTATTAGATTAATAAGAAGACCTCCATTTATTTAAAGTTTGAAAACAAAAATATATCAAAGTTTAAAAGGGTGAGAAATTTTAATTTTACGTTTTAGAAATTATAAACTTATTTAACACTATAAAAAAATACACTAAATAGCAAATGAGTATGTTTATTGAAGAGTTATTCCAATAATGCATGCCAAAAAAAAAAATACAAACAGAAATGTCCTACCATTAAAAAATATATGGTATTTTTTATTCATAAATTAACCGTGCACACTACGACAACTCCATTCTATAACATAGTGCAATTAGAGCATATAGTAGAATTGATGTTTGAAAGCAAATAAGTAATTAACAAGTGATATTGGTGGGGTAGTAATACATGGTAAATGCATAACGATGGAATGTCGTTCATGATTGAAACAGAACTTTGCCATGTTCAATATTCATATGGGTGATCTGAATCTCCTGAGGAAGAAGATGATACTTCACACCATGGATCTCAAAGATCCTCTTCAGTTCCAACAGAAGCTCAGTTATCCTAACGTTTCTCTCACCATAGTTCTGATGGTTGATAGTGTGTTGCACACATAGCGCAAACTTTAGCTTGTCCACATTCTCTATTCCTTTGGCTACCAAACTGTATTTTGGATTCCAATACTTGGGTTTGCTCTCAATGTACCTAAAATCATAATCACTCATGTCAGATATTAACAAAATGAAAAGGTGCTTAATGTTAAGCAATAAACTCATCTATGGTTGAAGAACTTACATCTGTATTGATTTCTTGAGGGCAAGGATGGTCTCCATGGAAGTTGAAACATCGATGGTGAAATCAATTGCATCACTCATATCTGGACTCCTATAGAAGTTGCTTATTGGCTTAGAGAGCAAAACTGCATTAGGGTAGTAAATTTTCTCGTTGTCATATCGAAGAAACACTGTTGTCAAGATATTCATCTCTTCTACGATCATCTGTCAGTGAAAGTAAGCACAAAATTGAAGTTCACAATCAAATAAAGTAAATTTGTTTGCATATATATCAGAAAAAAAGGTTGTGAAATTACATGAACTCCATCAATGACGCATCGGTCTCCAATATCAAAAGGGTGCATGACAAAGACAAAGATTATGGCTTCCAGCACAGTCTTGCAGGTACCTTGGAAGGCAACACCTATGAGAACTGTTTGTGTTATGCAGAACAATATAATCTTGAGAGTGGCCACCTCCATCAGCAAAAGCATCACAATGATTATTATCACACTGACAATTGCACTTGCTATTTTGTGAAGCTGTTGCACTGCTGTTTTCGTATCATTCAGTGACTGTGCTAGGGCTTTTCGTTCATAATATGCTCGAATCTGATCAAATAAATCGTTTATACATACAAATTTTATACAATTAGAAAAAGATCCACACATTCACACTTTTTTATTCTTTTCACTTGCAGACAGACACGTCTGTTGTAAATTAAGGTGCTTAACTGATAACAAAATGCTTACTGTGTGTCTAACCCAAATTTACTCTTTTAAACCTATAGATTTTCTGTATGAAGAAAAGAAAAGTTAGGGTAAACACTTTTCACAACACAACATGTTTTATGTTCATAAAAGCACTATTTAAATATATTAAAAAGTTGTTTTAAATATATTAAAAAATAGTTTGCTTACCAAGTAGCATTTTTAAAAACTAAAAGAAATAAAAATCAACTAGAAAAGTTCTATTAACTACAAAAATTATTTTACAGTAAAAACTTACCACCCAATTTCTGAATGAAGACCTGCTTATCTGTCCTGTTTCAAGAGCACCTTCAAAGAGTGGAAATATGGTGTGTATCTCAACCCTCTTCAAAAATCTCATCAGATCATCTTCTTCAATATACCTTCAATAAATTCCAAATTACCATATTTTAATTCATTGTTAATATATGTACTTGGTGCTAATTAATTATTTTCAGATGTTAATTGCTTATTAAAAAAGTCAAGCACTAGCACAATGATTTGTCTCAAGTAGTTGAATCAAAACACAAGATAAATGAGGTAAAATTAGGAACTTAAAAAGAAATAGTTTATTCTTAAAGAAAAATAGACCGACCAAGCCATCCAAAACACCTGGTCTTGGTGGGACAATCCATCAATAGTGCTTTGCTTGCGCACTACATTTAGAATATTTTGCACCAGATCATAACAGAACCATCTTTTGCTGCTGCAAAATAATGGATCTGACACACCACTATTCTGCAGCAGACACACTGGGGTAGAGGGAAAAAGTAAATACTTTTATGTGTCTATTATATATCAAATATTTGGTTTTTATTTAAAATATGTATTTTTATGATGTATATAGCAACACAGCAACTTTGTCTTGCAAAATAAGACTTTGGGTTAAAATACCTCAAGTCTGGGAGCTAAATGTGCAGTCAGCAATGCATAACATGACGTGTGACATCGGTACCCAACATAAGTAATACTGTCTTTAATTAAAAAACCTTAAATTAGGATACACGGAATCTAAAGATACTATTTTGGAAAGTATGAAATCTGATCTAATAATTGTAATATTCATTGTTTTTGTAAATATCGTTAACTTCAGAATGATTTTGTTTTGTAGGTTCTCTGTCAAGGATCAGCTACATTGGACGAAGAAAACATAATCAAAATACTGATGAAAGGAGTATCAGCTACAAAGGAGGGGAAGGAAAATCTACAGGTAAAATACGTTAAAAAAACGTAAATTAGAGAGAAAAGGAATAAAAATTGCGTGGGTGTATTTTTCTCTTGCTGCATGATGACGCATTGGCACTGAGCACCAATTACGGAAATTGATCGATGAAAGAAGCAGTGAAACACAACACTAATGGACCACTGACGATGAGTACGAAATGAACGACAAAATGTACACCTTAGTGTTCTACTATATTTTAAGACCTGATAGTATGCACCACAAAAACAAAATCAAATTATAAAATGTGCACTTCAAATGCCCTCGATGGTCCAAATCTCACCCACTCTCTTCTTATTACTTCTTTATCTGTAAGGCTCAAGTGCACAGCCTTTTCTATAAAAGTACCTTAGTCACTAATGTTTTCCACTTTCAGTGGCTTTAGAAATTTTGTGTCACCTAAGTTTCTCATTCTAGGAGGTCCTTTTAAATGAAAACAGTGATGCCTTTTACGACAAAAAAATTCATTGTGTTATTTAATTTTATTATTTTTGCTTAAAGTAAAATTTAATTTATACTTGGATTTTAAAATTATTTAATTTTTAATTTTGTATATAAGTTAGAATACGTCATGTATTTCTACATTTGTATATATTTTATTTTGTTGATCTAAAAAAACTAATATAAAATATTAGGAATTCAATATAAATTAAAAGTCTTGCATTAACATTAAAAAAAAAACGACCCACAAAGTTTGAGTTTCAAAAATAGTGTCTATCCACATCGCTATCAAAATTCCAATCATGGTTTCAAAGCATTTTTTTCATGATCTTAAAGTTATATCAGCAACTTTTCTTCCGAGTTCCTATAATATAAACTGTTGGAGACTAATTCCTTTTCACGTTTATTAACCCATATTTTTTGCATACACATGGCCTACAATCGAATGAGGAATAGTAAACAAACTTTGATATGTATGAATTATAAATAGACATTGTTAATAGTCAGATATATGTAAGTGAAAATCTCATATCAACTTAATCTTTTCTGTTTCATGTTAATCCTAAAAAAGCACTATACCTAATATCTGTAAACAAAAACACCAACTTTTGTGATAAATAGATTCAAAACCTAAACCAGTAAAAAGAAAGATTACATACTTCAAGAAGGAAAATAACACACATATCCAAAAACAAAAAGAAAAAAATCAGAATATGCACTTACTTGGCATCAGGCTTGGCAACGTTCTTGAAAATCCTCTGAGCACAGTTTCTAGCTTCCCACTCACTATTGATCTCAGACTCGGCATTGCCAAAATCATCCACAGTTCTGGAAATGGTGGACAAGCCAGAAGATCTGACATAGTTAACAAGTCTCTTCACACTCCATGCAGACGAAGGGCTCTCCATGCTGAGCTCTCTCAGCTTCTCCATGTCGATCTTCCTCGACCCAAATCTCTTCGACTTGTACAAGTTCTTCGCCTCCTTCATCTTCATCCTCGCAGGCATCGACTTCGACCCCGTCAGGTGGTGCTGCCGCAATATCTCCTCCGCGTCTTGCATCGGCGGACCCGACAAAGTATCCAAAATGTAGTGGTGGAAAACACTCTCCTTCATTCTGTCAAAGTACGTGGTCACGTGGAACGAAGAAGCCAGCATCTTCACCAGCACGATCTTCACCAGCCAAATGGTTGCGCCCACCAGAACTGCCACCAACGCCTGAAACATCTTGTTCAGAAACTTGTGGTTCTTCTTCTGGACATCGTCGAATACCAGGCTCCAGTAGGAGAGTAACACAAGGCCTAGCCACAAACAGTTTCTTATGCTCTTCCTAAGCCCGTAGATGAAGTACAGCACCTTATCCCTTAGCATGAAGTTTCGTTCAAGGAAGAACACTATCACACCAACTAGCCACCCTGTTTGTATTATAAATTGTTGCATTGAAATGAGTTTTTGTTAGCTCCAGTTAAATTATCTGTAGAAATGTTTTTGAAACCCTAAAGTCAATATATTTATATACCTGAAACCAGACGACCACTGAATGTAACCATTGCCATGACACACCACCTCCAAATCTCCAATCCCAGTACGTGCATGTTGGTTATGGAAGATATGGTCAAAGAACACACCAAGGATGACAATATATTGAGGAACAAAGCCCACTCCATCAAGAGCCTCCACTTGACTCTGAACTTCTTCTTCTGGTGCAATTTTGTGCTATGCTCTGAGCCATCCTCTTCCATCTCTTCCTTGTCCCATTTCCAGTCATCTTCGTCGTCGTCTTCTTCGTTGGAAGTGAGCTTGTAGGTGGGTTGGATAATGTCATCTTCTTCTTCTTTAGAGGCTGCAAGCTTGTTCCGGGGAACATAGTTGTACTCTTGGATTCGGGATTTGGGTTTTGAGAAGTTGAGACGGTTAAGGGTTTTTACTTTTATGGGGTGTCTGGGTTTTTCTTGATGATTTTCTGCTTCCATGGATGATGGTTTAGGATTATGTTGGTCGATGAAGAGAACGACTTGGTCTGAAGACCTTGATTTCTCCATTTTTTAGAAGGCTGTGTGGTGGCCAAAACTCTCTTGTTAAATGGACATGAAAGAGAGACTCCAATCCAAACTTATATACAAGCTTATACACTCGTCTTATCTAAATTTGATAGGGTTAAATATGATTTATATAAATGCAATTTTTCAAATTTAATTTAATAGGTTTTATTATCAAAGCTATGACTTTCATGCTTCCATTATTTTTTGTTGTTTCATATCATGAAAGTCAATACACGGTCTCCCTAATCACTTTAAATGACCCATGTAGCCTCTATAGGAGCATCGATAGTTTGCACCACTACATTAAAACCGTGTACATCAACTTAATTAAAATTTAACCAATTTGTATTAATTTAATCAAAACATTCCACTCATTTAACTAAAGTGCTGTAGTCTTAAAAAAAATTGTAGGATGTCATGTTTCTCAATCATAACATAATTGATTTTTTCATGTTATGACAATATTTATAATCATTATAGGTGATAAGAGTTCATCATGTTGATTTTTAGAAGAGAAGATGTTAGTGTTTGATTGGATTAAGAAAATCTAAAAGATAAAAATGTTACCTAGAAGTGAAAGTCCACTTCATAGGGACTCCGAAAGAAAAGGTATGGTCAGAACACTCCTTAGGTTAAGCTCCTCTTAAACCCTTCATTCTTCTAGACAAGTAACACCCTCAAAAGAGGAAGTGCCATTAACAAACCTGCAAAATAAACATACAAGGTTAAATGCTAAAGACAAAGAGAAATGATAAACAAACTCAAAGCAATGGATGAGAAAAAGACTATCCTTTTAGTCATGCTACTAGTGATTCTTCTAAGAAGAGTCTTCTAACTTCATAAGGAATCATGGACTCATCAATAGATTTCAGAAGACCTTTTAATGTTTATATGTATTACAATTGACATATTGAATTAGATACGAAGTTAACTAACAATTTTACAAAACATTACACTATAGTTTAACCAACGTGTGAAAATGTAGAATATAGATGTTCTCATCATGGAGGTATACGTTTATCAATTTTCAAGCTCTAGTATATCATTATTGTGTTTTTAAGAGAGAAATAGACAAAATTAGACACTAATAAGATATCAACAAAGAAGGTGTTGATAAATATTTTGAACTGAATCATTTTCTTAAAATATTACAACACTTTCAACTCAAAATTTAAAAGTAATAGATTTATGAATGTTATCAAATCAAATGTTTCTTTGGATAACCCAACAAGTATATTGGAGATTAAAGATAAGAGAAAAAATTAGAAGCAGAAAACATCCATTGAAATAATAGAGAAGAAGGGAAGAAATAGACAAAAAGAAGAAGATATATATTAGATTTATAAGAATTGAATTTGTGTAGGCTAGCTTGAAAGTTTGCCAGTGGCTACGGAGGTTTCTCACTTTTCTAGCGTGACAACGCGTGCGCACTTGGCGAACGATCACTTTCTTGAAATGCAACTTGCCTAAATTCTTAGCTATGTTGCTAAAGTCAACTACCAAACATTTGGAGTAGTGATACTTTTAGGCACGTGGTTTTATTATGAAGTAGTCATATCTAAATGTTTGATCAAATAAATTTTAGTATTTGTAAAATTCATTTTTACTGAAACTAATATCTTTAAATTTTCAGAATGTTTATATATTGTGTAACTTTCCTTATTCTTGAATCATTTATGATAAGATGTAATTATTGAGTTAGATATTTCTAAATATATACGAATATTTTACATATTTAAAATTAGCTAAATCTTTCAGAAGTTTGAAGTCAAATCTTACAAAATTATTTCTAATGAAAATTGTTCTAGAAAAGCTTCATACAATAGTTTATATTTTTACTCTAATAAAGTTATTGACTAAAGAAGTCATATAATGGGTTATTCCATTAGTAAGGGAGTCAATTTCTCTTACTTTTGGTATTTTTGACTGGTTTTTTTATGGATAAGAAGTTTTATTTTTACAACAGAAAATAATTTATATTAAATAAAATACATATTTCAATATTTTTGTATAAAAACTTTGGCTCGTAAGCACAAAAACACTGTGTCCACTTTTTCTAAAACATTAAATTAAGAGAATTTATTGTAAAAATTTATTTACAGATTTTTTTTTCTTTCTATTTTTCCAAGGACTTCTCTTAGATTGAATAAATCTTATAGTTGTCGCATGTGGTATTTATATGTTTTTTAAGAAATTATTTTTTCAATTATTTATAATTTAAAACAGGTCAACTAAATACTTTGTAAATAAATGTAAATTAGTATAACGAATTTGTTTTCATAAATTGAGAATAAAAAAATTACTTTTAGTATTGTATATCTTTAAGAATTTGAAAGGCTAATATAGTAGTAATCAAAATTTGGGGTTTTAATAATTTGAATACTTATCATTATTAATTCAAAACTAAAAAAATAATTATAAGAATTTCATTAATATATTTATTAAACGTTGAAAATATTGAAAAAAAATAAATTGGAACTACCAATTTTAAAGAAAAAACTTTCATTAACTCATGTTTGTTTTTATTTATATATTCCTTTCTATTGTATCGTGTATGATAATATTTTCCCACCTTTTCTTTAAGTTAAAATATATTCAAACCTTCCTTCTTTATTTTATATTCTTGAAGTTTTCACACGACATGTACAGTACACAAAGTAAATAATTTAAATAATCATTATTTCTGAGGGAAGATTAAGAGTGTTTTCAAAACTTATGGTATTAAATTTACTTGGACTTACTTTCATAATTTTATTGGTGAATAGTATATTAATTAGAAGAACTTCATTTTAATTATTTATTCACTAAACTTATGACATAATTTCTTATTTATTATGATTTAATTGAGTTATCCCTTGAAGATGTATTTATGTATTGAGGATATTTTTTATTTTTTAATAATATGTTAGATATCTTACATAAAAACAATTTAGTAAATAAATAAGTGTAAATTTTATTTTATTAATTAAATTTGTAAGATTAAATTAAACTTAATAAGTTTATTTTTTAATATAAAAAATATGTAAAAATTTATAATATACATAAAATATGAGTGGACGGTAAAGGGTGGTCATGCGCATGAAAAGAACATCATGATTAAAAGAAATAACCTTTCTTTCCATCACATAATCAATTTAAAGATGTATTGCACCAACATGTCAAGCATTAAAAATGCACATATATATAGATTATGGTATCGACCTCCAAACAAACAGCTGTACGAGGTCGGAAAGTGCTCCATCATCGACTATAGTTATTTAAGGTTTAAGCACATCAATTATGGTTAGAAAAGGTACACAATTTCAACAAAATAATAATACTAAATACTAAGCCAATATAGCTACAAGCTAAAAACGAACGTGCTCCATCTTTCTATCAAGGAAGTGTTTGCTAACGGTACACGATCATCAAAACACCTTAGTGGGGATATCCACTGAGGTATAAAGTATTTGCAAATCAAACATGCATTTTTCTATTCAAAAATAAACATTTTATATTAATATATTATTTCAGTTTAAAGGGAATTATTATAAAATGAAACACGGTAGTAATTTCGTAATATTTTCATGTATTAGTTATGTGATAAAGTAAATGTTTTTACAAGGTACAAGTAGTATTATAAGATTAACATTTAATCTTTATACTCTTACACTTGTGTGTTTTTTGTATTTATTTTTATTCATTTACCTAATTTAGTTTTTACAATAATTATTAAGATGTAACTTTTAGATCATCCGTATCAAGAGGAGATAAAGTGTGTACAAATACATAAATTAATAATTGTGTAATAAATATAAGGGTTAAATATGTTTTTGATCCCTTAACTTTCAGCGAAAATTGAAATTAGTCCCTCTTCAAAACTTTGGCCTAATTTAGTCCCTAAACTTTAAAAATGTATGAATTTAGTCCTTTTAACTAAATTTTGTTAGGTTTATTTGATGTTTTAAGTGCGTTTCATGATAGCATTCGAGTTGTTTATCCCGTTTGACACATTTTTGCTTCAATGTTCACTGATAAATGTGTTTGAAACATCAAATAAAGTTAACAAAATTTGGTTAAAAGGACTAAATTCACACATTTCTAAAGTTTGGGGACTAAATTAGTCCAAAGTTTTAAAGAGGGACTAATTCCAATTTTCACTGAAAGTTAAGGGACCAAAAACATATTTAACCCTAAATATAATAATATACTAGTTGTAACATCCAAAAATACAGCAATAAGTTATATAATAGAATAATCACATTAATAATAATCCAGATCAGTCATACACTAGAGTCGAGTGTACGCTCATGGCCGAACGACCTTACAGAAAGAGTTACAAATTTAAACCGTACAAGATAAGCAAACCTGACCAAACGGTTTACAAAAGAAAATACCGAACGGTCATTCTTAACAAAAGGGAAGGTGATCGAACGACCACCTTACTATAACTAGACTATTGACCGAACGTCCTACTCTTCGGTCTTGACTTCGATTTCTTCCAAATTTTCTTCTTCCAGCGCCTCTTCCAGCAGCTCGTCTCCTTCTGCTCACATCCACACGGATGATCATTGCAATGACAAGGACGGACGTACAAAACCAGACACGACAGGAAACGCAGGGTAAGCTTATATAATTTAATTCATGCATAAACATACATTTCAAATAATTCAATACCAAATAAATTTCAACGTACATATCATACAAAGCCTATCACTAGACTAACTGTCCGGACTGTACGAAATATGTGTAGCTACAGACGTTCGTGCACCCGAGTGATGTAGTAACTGGAATACTCTCATCAGCTGCCACCCGAGGTTAGTCCTATTTGTCCAAAGTACCCCTAAGGACTAGAACCTCCTGTCGTTCCCATACATGACCTACCCTCCTCTACATGAGGACGAGTACTCACGGATCATCAGGATGAACCGCCAGCATTAGCTTCCCACAGTCATACTTTACAAATTCAATATTCAAATATGAGTCGTTCCTCCCCGGAACGCTCGTTCATAATTCCAACATATTTCATTCATATCATATTCTACTCATCTTCCATTATCAATCATCTTAGTTTCATATTTCATTATCAATCATTTCAGTTTCCTCTTTGTTCAAAGATTTATAAAGACACCAGATACGGAACGTTCAATCCTCACTCAGAACGAGGACAAACACTTGGAACGAGACAAAGAGGTCTCCAGTTCCAGAATAGAATAAGACCGAGAGGGTTACTATCGGATTACGAAGGAAACCGAGGTCAACTGCATATCGCAAGAATGACTAGAACGGACGTTACTTACAAAGTGAGTCAATCAGATGAACTGACCCTTGAGAGTTCTAACCGAACGCAGAAAGAGCTAGGCCAAATACTAAAGCTCTAAGCCGGAACCAAATGGACGTATACACTTCAAGACTTTCAGAGAAGAATACTTAGAAGGATTCACCTGAAGAAACCGAACGCTTAAGAATATTTAGCTTATTTGAATTTACATCAAGAAATCCGAATGTCAGTCAATGACCGAGCACGGTAAAGAAGAAAATTCTATTGTAGTTAGACGAACGCTATGTTTCATCAAGATAGATTATATAAGAAACGAGCACGAGCGCTTGGTGTAAGACCAAGCACTACTCAGTACGAGCGCTTGGTATAAGACCGAACACTAATAAACTTATAATAAAAGGGCTTAATAAATATAATAAGATACTATCGAAGTAGTGTTTACGAACAACGAAAATATACCATTACATATATATAAAAAAATTAGTTTATCACATGATACCCAGATACAACTGTGCTTGGCCGAACGCTCAAGCATAGTATTATCACACGAGGACGCTCGTCCTCAACTAGGATTCCCTCCAAATGAAAGAATCTCATTTCAACTATGTTTACCAGAAGAACCGAACGGTCAATGACCGTTCAATAACGAACGTACACTTTCATATGAGAAATTTCATATTCAGAATTTATTTATATCTGTCTCATTTCTAAACCTATAGTTTCATAACTTTATACATTCATATTATAATCGACTTTCATACTTCATACAATTCATATCATATAAGTTTCATATATTTCATACATTATAACATAACTCAGCCATATTTCATTTTCACTCATTAAATAAACAAACGTTCATTCAATCCAATCATATCAACCATCATGCATCAAAATCATTCAGTCAACTAACGAACATTCATACAGTACAACAACATACAAATTAAATTAAATAAGCTTCCCTTACCTCTGAGCGTGAACGTACGTTCCAGATGCAGAAATACAATTTCACCACTACAGATTCTTCTACCGCCAACGCTCGACAATTCAAACTACACCAAGTGACAACCCGACACTATCAGAACCACTCATTTTAAGAATGGTGATCAACACACGAACCCAGAACTGGGTTTGCATGTTTAGGAAAACGAACGACAGAGTGAAGAGAAAGACTTACCAGCCCAACTTCACAAACCGAACGGTTTATCTGGAAGCTCTTGACGCCGGAAGTGCTTCTACGGTGCCGGAATAGTGATCTGAGGAAAGAAAGTGAGTGTTTTCTCAAAGAGAAGATGAAGAGGATGTAGAGAGAAGGAGGAGAGAATGGGATTCTTCAGAAATCTAAAAAGAGGGTGCATGCAGAGAGTGTGGTAGATTTTCTGAAAATCCAAGATTTGCTTCACACTTCAAAACGGACGTCCCCTCATCTGTCGACACCTGTTTTCCACTGACTCATTCCCGGATCCCCTTCGCTGGACACCTGACGTTCGTCATCTGAGTGTCGAGCCTCCCTCTTGACACGTGAATTTCACTAACGACAAGTGCTTGGATTTTACTGGTTCTGCCACTAGTTATGAATGTTGTCTTATTTATAATATTTTAATAGGTTTTTTTTAGTATATTAATTTTGATCATATTAGAATTTGATTTGTTAATTTTTATTCATTTGTACCAACTTTCTATTACATTCTTAGGACGTGTTTGTTTGAAGGTGATTACTATACATGAAGAAGGATTTGAGAGTTTCAGTTGATATGCGACGAAATCCAAGCGATGATTTGTGGGGTTTGGCGCAATGTTGAAGAAAGCCAGGTAACGCCATGGCCAACCACCGCGCGTTCTTCATCTAGTCAGGCCATGGGTCTCGCCGCCTGTCGCCGGTCGCCGGTCGCGGTCGGAGCTTCGCCGGCACCAGTCACTCCTCCACTCTTCGTGTTCTTCACGCGTGAGGTTTCCCTTACTCTCCCATTTTCAGATCTCCTCCCACATCTCCATCAAGGTTCTTCACCCCAAGACTAGATCTCATGGCTGCAAGTCGCGGAGTCGTCGCCGTCGTGACGCCGTGACTGGGTACCACCGACGTCGGCCGCCTTCGTTTTCTGTTCCGCCAGATCGCGTGGGTTCTTTCCTCTCCTTCATCACAGGGCCTTCCATGGCCAACACCGCTGGCAGCTTCACGTCGCGCCACTACCGTCGACATCACCCACCACCGGAGATGCCTCTAATCAGAGTCTCTTTCAAAACTGGTTTGGGATTTTGGAGTATTGTTCTGATTAGTGGTTGTTTGTTGTAATTGAAGGTGAAGAGATGATTGAAAAATGAGAAGAAAATGGAATTGGTGTGGGAAAAAGGCAGTGTTTGTTCTATGTGGTTGAGGCAGTGGGTGAATGATTGTTCTTCTAACTTGCCTTTTTTTTTTTTTTTTGTGGTACCAGGGATGCTTACCTCATTCGAATGTAGAGGGTCATTTTCTTGCTATAGATTGGTGATGATTCAGTTCTTGCTTGGAATAATTCCAACTCCAATTGCTTACCTCTATCCAGATTTTATTATTGTTTCGAATGAATTTTGTGCTCGCCTTTGACTATCAAATTGGGTTCATAGTGGATTTCTGATTAATGTTGCAGAGGTGATTTTGATCCAATTTGACTAAGGGTTAATGTAGCTGGTTGATGGAATGAGGAAGTTTTGAATTAGGAAGTTGGAAAATTAGTGAATGGAGTTGTATAACCTTTTTAATCGTTAATTCTGGTTTGCAATATCTTAATGATTGTAAATCTGTGTGTTTAATGATCAATTTGATTTATTTTCTTTCTTGGTTTTGAACCTATTTAATTTTGCACGATTTGCTGTTTTATAATGGTGGAGATGTTGAGTTTGGGGTGGGGTTTATCTGCAACGTGTCAATTAAGGAGTTTATTCTGTGCTTTGAGGGTTTGAAGAGGCTTATTTCGGATCATGCCTTTTATTATAATATAATATAATATCGACGCATTTTGGAATGGCTAATCACAAGCTTCATATCTTTTATACGATTCCAAAACCGTATACAAAATATAATATAAGATTCCAAAACCGGCGTAAAAAGTATTATTTTTTATACGATTAAATGCACAACATGTATACAAAGTATTTCAAACAACAAAAACCATTATTCTCTAATCTTTCAACCATCCCCGAGAAATATCAAACACTTCCTTGGACTTTATCAAAATCACTTTTACTAAACAAATCAAATATTCCCAAGATTTTTTCAACATACATAGTAGAAAAATCCAAATCCAAAATATAAAATAAAAATTATATTTCAGATTTCATACTTTGGAATATAAAATAAAAAATACATTTTGAACTGTATATTTCAAAGTATAAAATTTACATTCCGAAATAGTAAGTATCCTTGAGTTTTTTCCTTGCCTAGCTTGAAAAGTAAAAATTAGCACAAGAAATCAACTTCAAACAACGTGCATGCATCCGCTTCCATTTATCAAAAAATAAGGAGTGCTACGCTACATAAAATACTAACAGATATAATATGCCGCCACAGAAGTGATGATGGAGCTCGAGTATCATAACTAGCCCGAGCATGACCTTCATAGCAATCTGGATGATCCTGGCAACATTGTTGTGATAGAAAAATTCAGACCATATTGTTGACTGCTCATGTTGCCAATCATGTACGATGGTAGCAGTTTATGAGCACAGCTTTTTATCGCTTCCATTCCAGTTCTTCACAATGAACTCCAAGTTTAATGCCTTTTAGGAAGTTATCAGGCTGGCTTTTCATGTTTACGTTTCAGATATTTCCCATTCCTAGCAAGTCCAGTGTGTGTTGGAAAACCATGCTTAAACATGAAGATGAGGGATGAATGAATGATCTTGCTATTCAACAGTTTGGAGACGATGATAGCATGTCTCTTTGGTGGGGACCAGGACCTCATTTCCTTACAGCCATGTCATCCACTTAGACAAGCACTGTTTATGAAGGTACTCTGGTAAATCTGCCTAGAAAAATAATACATTACAAAATCAGTTTAACAGTAGAGTGTAACTTTATTTCATCTTAATCAAGAACAATAGATTTTCCTACATATACTTCTATAAAAGGTGACATGATTTAAAAATTAGAACAATAAATATTATACAACGAACCACGTTGGATGGAGAGGGGCATATTCAGTTCAAATATGATATTTGAGCATTGATAATAAAAACATGAATAAAATACTTGAATCAAACATATTTTAAAAGTAATAAACAAAATATCTATAGCAATTGCTAATTAAAGTCAAGGCTAATCATATTCAGAAGAGACAAATTGATCTATTCATATAAACTAGAAAGAACTGAAAAACTAGACAAGGGTCATAATTAAGGTACTACACAAACATAGAAATACGGTAAATTATCAAAATTCAAAGACATGGTTATGACAGAATGTGTTAAAATTAATATAAAACACGGCTTAAAATGAAAAAGAGAAATGACATTTTGAAAACGAACAAGTCATTATACATGTTTATCGAATTATTACAGCGAGTCTGTGATATTTCCATCTGTATTGATACAGAAGCCTAAAAGACAAAAAAGCAAAAATAAAATAAAATTATAAAATGAAGATAGGAGTATTCAATGTGTTCAAGAAGTAAAACACATGTACACCACAATATGGTTATTATTTTGAAATGCCAGTGCTTCCTTGAATCAGATTAAAATTCAATCAAGATATTCAGCAATTTTAACAACCAAAACAAATACCAGACATTTTTAATTTGAATGTAACCATGCTATTCTATGTCCAAAATCACTGCTTCAAATTCTACTTAGGAGAATCTCGTTTTTTTTAGTAACTTCAATCTCATCTACTGGCAGAACCATTTTGATAAAAATCCAACATCTTTCACCCAAAATGTTGCAAATATGATTCCACCCACTAACGTTTATAAGCCAAAAAATTTGTTTAAATATATGGATTATGGAACTTACACTGCTCAATCCTGAAGAGTACCCATCAGTTGAAAGCAACCAACTTCTAGTATTTGACAGAGAAACTAGCTTCTGGCTAGCAGAATCATAATCAAGCAATTCATCATCATCACCATCTTCATCGCGATAACAGGTCCTCCTCTTCTTTCTAGCCTTCTTTTTTCTTCTAGTTTTTACTCTAACTGACAAACTGCTATCAAAACCAGAACAATCTTCTTCTAATGGTTCTTGCAATGCATTTTTATCAGAGTTACGAAAACTAATTTGATTATTCACGAACAAAGACTCCCAAGAGTCGGGGTTCTGGCATTCTCGTGACAGTCTATAGTAAATAAGCCATGACAGAAGTCCCAGATACTTTATCACTTCTATAGTTTTCATCTTATATTTGTTCTTGAAGATTGTTGTCAAGATATTAGGATTGCTTGGGATTGCAGACATCTTTGACACAATTTCATTGATTTTTTCATGTGGTTCCCAAGCCTCTTCATCACGTAAAAGGCGTAGAAGCTGCCTCGCCTGTGCAGTGACAGCATTTAGCAGCAGTAACTGGTCAATAGATCCATAAGCACCACATTTAAAAACTAAAATCACAAACAAATTAGAGATGTCATTGGAATGTTGAAGATCCATTCTAGGGCCAAGAGATTTACAAAGTGATTCCACAAGGTAGCATAAGTCTTGATCTTCAAGAGCAATAAGAAGACGTCCACACAGAGAGGAGAAGGGCTGCTGCCCGAGAAATTCATTTACAACATCCCATATATCTTTAAATTCCTCCTTATACATTAAATCAATGAAATATTTCACAAAGAAGGACCTATCAATAAAAAAAATATCACCATCCTTCACTGACTCAGCAAACTCATCAGATGACCAAAACTCAGGTACATGTTCTAGAAAGTTTTCTACAGTTTGGAGAATATCCAAATCTAGAAAATAATGGGGCTTAGTAGCAACCACTGCTGGCGACTGCCCATGCTTTCCTTTCCACTCCAGCTCCTCCCAACAAATATCTCTATTTTTAAATGCAAACTGGGACAGTGCCCTAAAACCTTTTCCCTGCTCTAGTCCACCACTAGAGGAAGAGCAGGAAAACCACTGCAATACTCGCTTTGGATTACCTGCATCCCATACACAAGTTATACAATCAAAGAAAGAACTGATCCACACACTTGTTTTGCTATCATGAAAAACTCACAAATCATAGTAAGTTCGATTTAATGAATACTAGAGCACCCATCACATATATATAAAGTTCAACCAGAAACCACTAAAAAAAGACAAGGTTAAATCCACAAATGTTACACTGTTTCAATCAGAGAGCAACAAGATATCGCTATAAACAAAAGAGTATAAGAAAGGAGAAAGACCCAATTTATAGTATATGCATTCTTCATCACTTTTAGTTTTTCCAATCCTTCAAGTTTCTATATCTACTTGATCATAAAATGCATTGTTTTCACCCCTGGCACATCCTAAGATATGACACATTTATGATACACCGATAATATAATAATAGAATAAACCCTAACCTCTTAATATATGCATATTGAAAAATGTATGAAAATTCTTATATGATTTATATATTAGATACTTTATTAATAAATATTATCCTAAAGTATTGGATATGAATACGTATTTCAAAAAACAATCCTTGACCACAATTTCAACCCCAATGTCCAGGTTTTTGAAGTCACTGTTACAGCATTCCGACAGCAATTCACCAGTATGTCCACAGTTTCCTATGACATCATTGCAACGAGAACATGATCATAATTTAAAAAAGCTTTGAAATTGAGACCACCAACCGTGGCCTCAATACAACCAAAAATTGCAGTCTTTAAGAGTCCGTACAAATTGCAACACAACCAAAATTCAGAGCTTTTGTTCCCAATTAACAGCAACTTCAGTAACTACTCCCAACAACACTTTAAAAGAGCAAAGAATGTGCAAACGGACTAACCTTGAAAAAACTTCTCAAGAACGTGACACCTCCGAGCCAAAACGGAACCAAGTTTGTGCGGCGAAGTGTCAACCATGAAATGCAGAAGCTGAGACGCCAAATCGCGCTTCGTCCGTCGTGTTCTTAGCAAAGCCCGAAACAGGTCACGCTGATCGACGAAAGTCACGCAGTTGAAACCCGCGACCGTGTTGCAGAGCCATAAACGCGCTTCGGCGCGACCCACCGCGGACCAAATAACGGTTTCCAAGTCGTTCAAAAGACACAATTTGGATCGAGTTGAATCGTCGTCGTCTACGACGTCGTTCCAATTGGGCTTTTTCAACAACAAGTCGATCATTGTTTTGCTCTCAATGAACGAACTCTACCAACTTGTTTTGGGAAACTCTAAAAACCCTAACGACGGAGCAAAGAAAATTGTCACGCCGCTCCGAACTAGCATGTCGCCAACCTTTCAAATAACGACATAAATAAATAAGAGGCGGTTACTTTTAAGAACATGTAAAAAAAATTGATGAATTTTGTAACGATAATTTAAAAAAGTTACATTTTTTTATCAATTTATACCATAAATATTTATCTAGGAAAAATGCGAAGATTATTCTTTTTATAACTAAATTTGAGAATCATTTATAAGTTATTATCCGCGAATCGATTTTTATAAGTTATGAGATTTTTTATTTGTATAATAATAATGGCTTGAAAAATCACATTTAGGAATTTTTTAATTAATTAATATAAAATATTACGTATCAAAATTAAACTCATGTTAAAAAATATATTAAATATTTTTATTATTATTTACTAACCTTTATTTTAAATGCTGTTATCACATTTATAAATTATTATAAATGAATAACTTTTTTTTTGAACAAGCAATGAACTAAGTTAATTATTAAAAGTACAGTTATAACATATTTCAAAAACAAATTCATACAAGCAATAAACTAAATTAATTCTTAAAAGTTCAAGGATAAAATTACCGAGTAACGGTCATGTTAGTTCTTGTTATTATTACTAAATGACTACTTATATTTCCAAAAACTAATAATATAATGAGTTTTCTACAGATTTTTTATTAATGGAAACTTATAGAGTTTTACTAGATTGAGGATGAAAATTATATAATTTGTTAGTCTAGGGAATTTTACTCACTTGACAAGTGAGTTGAAAAAATGAAGTTATATAATATATTACTCAAAGGGGTCCTACCAGACTAAGTACAATTTTCTCCAATGAAAAACCATTGTACAGTTTGACATAACTTACGAACACTAAAATCAACATTCCAGTTTTGTAGAGACTAAACTTAAAATTTGAAGATGACAAAAACTGAACTGTTAATTTTTTAGAAACAAAATATTGTATTCATAATTTGTCATCTTGAACCGAGGTTAGATGAAAACCATAGCTTTTTCTGGCATAGTAATATCTTCTGAGTGTTACTGCCATTCTCAGTATCTTCTTTATGACACTCCCAACGCATACCCTTACCAATGGTTGCGATAGCATCCGTAAAGTAAATGGATTCACGAATAATTGCATACCCATTAGGTCGTAAGATTCTATCCATTTCCAGCAACACATATTTCATTTCACACCTGCAACAGAACGATCATTGTCAAATATATACATTCTGCAAGTCATATAGCAGTGAACAAAATCTTGTCAAGTGGGTTACAAAAGGATCCGTTTATAGATTGGAGTCGGTTATTAATAGAAAATAACTCATCCTGCATTAGCAGTTGTGTTGTATTAGAAACTGCACCATGGCTGTTATTCATAGAAACATATGGCACACTCACCTTTGGCTTTCTGCAGTGAAGAGTCCATCAAGGTGAAGCAGATCGTATGTTCGAGGATATGTTGAAAAAGCTTCACACCTACCATTGAAGAATGGAATGAACATTAGTTTAACAAGCCAAGCATGTTAGTAAATAAATAAAGAATTATGGTTCATATCAAACATTTGCAAATTACCAGTCATGGAAGGTTCCAATAAGCCCTCGATCAAAAATCACAGGGAGTGTATTGGTAGCATAAGATGAGACCACGTTCATGACCCATACAGGATCATTGATCAAGGCTGTAGCAAAACCTCCATATGCTGTGTTCATGTCCATAACATTCCTTATCTTGTCTGTCCCAAGGTCGGGGATCAACTTCTTGTAGTACAAAGTCTGTTTTTCCCATTTACTGTTATCTTTTCTGAAAACTTTAGCACTCCCACGATGAACCATTGAAATCCGTTCTGGTGGAACTTGCAACCGTTCAGGCCACTTAGCAATGGACGAGAGGCCTAATTTCTTAAACTTGGGATCTGGAACCACAATACAGGCACGACTTGGAGTGTACCATGCTGAATCTGGTTCAAGGCCGTCATCACAGGTATGTGGATCGGCATCTCTAACCACCTTATTATAACAATTGTTATCTTCGGACTTCTGCCATACAGCAATGTCACCCTTTTCCTTGAACATTTTGAAACACATTGAGGTTAGCAATTCCTTCAACTTCTCATAATCTGATATTTGTGCTTCAATAGTTGTGTTCCATCCACGCCACCTGCGCTTGTAATTTATTGGTGGGCCAGACAAGACCCAAAATCCTCCCGGACGAACAATCCGGTGTATTTCAAGGAGATAAGCACCACCTAAGATCAGATAGCCATCATAAAGAACTAGAATTTAGAGTGAACTTCTCAGCTATAAGAAGAGAGAGATTAGAAGAAATTAAAAAAAAATCATCAAAACAGTAAGATCAGAGTGAATTTGACAGCTTGAAATAAATGTAGGGCCTCCTAGTTTTAGGGCATTCTATTGACCATTTTATAAAATTGATAGACACAATTGTTAAGATGGGCAAAACAAACAAAAATAGTCACAGAAAGTAGTAAAAGCAAAGTAGTAAAATGTGTCAGATTAAGATCTTAAAATTCAGGTGCTCATTGAAAACTATATGCCAGCATGGTACGAAAGCACTGAATGTATTCTCAACAGATGCATTCAATCCAAAATTTAGGCAGCTACAAACTGGTAATTGATAGGAACCCAGAATTGAAAAGAGACAAAAGAGTAATATTCTTTATTGTATAGATTGTATAGAACACAAGAATAGGAGAGCACTCTCTCCTCCAAGGGTTTCCCCTTCACAAAGAGCCAAAGCTCAAAACTACAATTATATCCTAACATAATTACTGAAGTTCATGATCACAAGAGTTGCATAAAAAGGAATAAATTTTAAAGTTCAAAATCTACAGAAAGAAGTACCAAATTCTGTCCATGGGATTAGACATCTGGAGCAATGAGCCATATCAAAGGAGTTTGATGGGAATGGAAGCCTCTGTGTAGAAATGACACCAAGAACTGCAGGGATACCACGCTCTAGAGCAAATTGAATCTGAGCTCGATGGTTATCTCTTGGTGCAAGGGAGACAGTTAGAATCCCACGATCCAACAAGTTACCACCCCAGCTAGCAACCTAATATAATATAAATTGAGTTAGGTGGTTTAATTGATTTAACTCATGCCTATACATTTCTGAGTAATGGGACTGGATCAGAAGTAGAGTCAAGAAATAGGAATTACAACACTGGCACTTTCCAAAACCCAAGTTTGTATCAGGATGATACAATAACAGTGATGCCAGTGAAGAATAAACCAAAATGTTTTAATCCCCCATTCCTCTCCTGTGCTTCTACTTTAAACAATCTTAATAGCTGTTTTACAGCCATAATGAAATTAATTGGTTCTTTCTGTTTTAGGATACAAAAAATATTGATTTCAAAATATATTCATACAGTAGTTCAAAAAGCATAACAAATCAGCATGTGCAATTAAACTAGAATCAAAGGAACTTCGAGAATTCTTATAAGCAAGCCACCCCCCCATATACAAAAAAAAAAGGCTGAAACACACCCCACAGCCAGTATCAATGGCAGTTCGAATGGTCCCATCTTTCATTTCTGGGATCATATCTTGCATTAAATCAACATATTTGCCAACACCGTTGGGGAACATAGTTCCCCCACCAGGAAAGATGAATTTCTCGCCTTCCTTTCTCAACCAATGCTGATTGGACTTCTGCTTGTTAATCCACTCATTTGGAACATTGCTGTAATTAGACATCACACAAAACAGCTTGAAGGAGTGGCAGAATATCTATTAAAGGAATTTTCAATTAAGCAAAGCTTTTATTGTTAACCTAAAAGACATTATACCTGTACCAACATTCATCTCTGCTCTTAGGCCATCTAATTGGAGGCTTATACCCATCTGGGGGAGGAACTAAGCATTCTTTCCTCTCAGATTTTGGAGGGCAATGGCGTTCCAACAAAGTAGGCTGACGGGAGATGTACTTCTTCCATCTCTATAAGTTTAAGCATACATAATCAATAAGAAAACTTTCTTCTACAAGTCCTATAACACGAAAAAATGGACTACAATCAGTAACATTACCCTTGGATCAGTGCATGGAGTATAATCTTGAAAGTCAATACTGCATTCTGGAAAACTAATGTATTTAATTTGCAGAGGACTTATTGATAACTCCTCGGGGGACCCAATGGATATCTGGCCATATATTGACAAAAATCTGTCCTTCTCAGAACAAAAGATTATACCCGTATAGAAAGAAAATCCACATAGCACCACTAATATGATTGTCATAGGGACAATCGTGCTCTTTTCCTGCTGGGTGACTGGTATTCCATCTTTGTTGTTCATTGTCTGTGAAATAATCAACTATCTGAAGAAAAACGATAAACTCAACATCACAAACAGGGAACATGCTCCCCCTCGTATATTAAGGAATGATAAACCCAACAATTTAAAACAACAAATCAATTCATATCCCAATCAAAATAGTCACTTATCAACATTTATCAAGCATAGATAGACAATCACTGATGAGAAAAAGGGCACTAGGAACTCACGAGTTTCAAGAGCCACACTCTAACCACCTGCCAAGAAATCAAGTTCTATTACTTATGTGTTTTGCCCCTAATAATAATAGTCTAGAAGATGCTAAAATACTGAAAAAGGGGGAAAATAACATCGGTTTCGTAGCTGCTACAGAAATCAAACAAGCATAAAAGTCATATAGTATGCACTCAAATCTAAAAAGACAATTTCTCTAAGGTTATCAATCCCAGTTTAACTACTTAGGTCAAAGAAGAACAGTGGATTAACAGAAATCAGCAATCTGTAAACGGGTTATCAATGTTGATATTCAGATAAAAAAGACTTAAACACCAATATCACGACCAGAGCAATGCAAGAATACACAAATTCCCATGATTGCTCGGCATTGTGGAACCAAAAACTGGCAAAGAGAATGAGATTATGATTAAATTCCAGCTGGTCAATGCTTAGCAACCACAGCAGCTACTTTCCACGCACTCTTGCCATCATGATTTCACACAACACTGGACCATAACACCCACTTTCCATTCAATAAGTTAAAAGAAAGCTCTAGATATTGCTCCATGCTCTGTTGCCATGGAAGAAAACAAAAGAAAAGGGCACCAAATAACAGCAACATAACAATAACTAATTGGTACGTTGTCCTTGTTTGAAAAGAAGAATTGTCATCACTACAGAGTTGTGTGAGTGCAACATTTCAGAAAAGGAATAAATCCAAAGAATCCTCTAATCCAAGTTTCACCGATTCAGTTCAGATTTCAGAAAAAAAGGGCATATAATTATGTATTTTGTCCAATAAACAGTAAGAATTTAAACTACTTAAAGCCCTTCTGATTGTAAAACGAAAAATATAAAGACCCGGAGAACTCATGCAGAAATCAGATCCGTGACAATAAAGAATGAAAATGGAAGAATCCAAAAGAGACACGAGGACAGAGATCCGACACAGGTAAACAAAAAGAAAGAGAGAGGAATCCATGGAACAACTCACTCAGATTCCTAATGCCATGACTAACTAGCTCAGTCATTATATTACCAAATCTCTGCTGTTTTCGTCCCATGTTTGATTTCAATTCAACTTGGACCATCCTAAACCCTTTTTTTCATTTATATCAACAAAAATGAAAAAACGATTTTTTTGAACCAGGGATTTTCTTTCATATTTTAACCTTTTGGGGTGTTTCCGTTTATAAACAGCTTCCTTTATATCAAATTCATCCAGTACTAAAATTATAAATTTGTTCAAAATAGAAAGACATTTCATTTATTTTTTATTCTTGTCATAAAAATAATTATCTGTTGATAACATCATGGACTGACCAATAGACGACCGTATCGAGTCAACGATAATGTTATGAATCATTTTCGGATAACTTTTAAATAAACATGTTAAATCTTATGAAAAATAAATTCATTTAAACAGATCTTAATTCCATTGAATATAAAAAGCAGTTAAAATGCATAGACTTAATTATTACAAAAAATTAACTTCTCAAAAAATAAAAATCATACAATTTTCTTGATAAACACTTCTAGAAAAATAAAAAGTCAATTTGATTATTACTTGATGGTGTGAGTGGATGTGATGTTGTAAGATAAGATGTTTACCCTATTCAAAATACAGTTAGTTGTGGTGGAAAGTAATTTTAAAATATTTAAGTTCTCATTTCTTATGAATTTAGTGTCTTATAGCTCATAATGTTACTTATAATTTTTTCTGATGCCTAAGAAGAATCTCCAAGTAAACAATAGCTAGCAATTTAGTCTCACACTAAAAATTAAATATTTATTAAATTATTATATGTTACTTATAAAAATATATAATTTATGAGTTGGCACTAATAAATTTCATTTGTTAAAAATTATTGATACTTAAAATTAAAGTTTGTTTTTGGTAAACTTTAGATTGAATTTTTCATTTTTGTAGGGATGAAATTTAAATCATATTATTCCATATGTTGATAAAATATTTAGAAAAAAAAATTATAAAAAAACCTAATCAGAAAAAGAAAATTTATGAGTCAACATTTGTTGATATTTTCTACTACATTTTATAACTTTTTGAAATGAAGGTGGATTTGTTGAATTTTTGAGAGATTAATGCTATAACATCTATAATGACCACCTACTTTAACTAAGACCTATAAATAAGACCCATTGTTGGATCATTAATCAGCTATAAATACACTGTGCAGAGATTAAGGAAGACTCGCTCTTTTTTCTTCCTAATTTTATATCTATATTTTCTCTCCTGTGTCTTTTCGTGTTTTCTTTATGATTAATTGAAGGCTAGGTATCAAACTGTTAGAATTTGTATATTATTAAAATTATATGACTAAACCTCATACATTAAAAATTCTGAGTTATGCAGAATAGAAATTTCACCTATTTGTCAACTTATATCCAATTAACACATGACAATTAATCTTGAATTAGTGTGAAGAATTAACTCGATTACATAATCTGTCTTTACCTCTCTTTTATGTTGCTATTTCCCATTCTGTTTCGATTCAAATAAAATCTTCCTTTATTTCTGATGATGAATTCATACGCATTGCATGTATTTGATAAAATGTCAACAGTCCTTGATTCTATAGAAACGGTCTAAGGTTTGTCATTGTTTGAGCAATTTAAGACACGTGCATCAGTAATCTGAGAGGTATCAAGATCATCCCAATAAACATCTTTAAACAATACAGCCAAATATTTGTTAATCAAAGTAACAGTTTAAATACCAACTCACAATAAACACAATCTTCGAACAGTGGAGAAAAAAATCATAGTATTACTATATCAAGCTCAGCATTAATATAAGTTCAGTGTTGTTCTCCGTTAAACAATCTGTACAAAAACATCATCGTCCTTTCCGTGGAGTTTGATTCCTTCACAATGGCAGCATTTGGAAAACACTTGTTGTTTGAAAGGGCTGGGGAGTGTTTAAAAGGAAGCAATTGATTCATAATTATGTATATAGGAAATTCTTCTCTATAAATTAGCAAAATCAGATTAGTGGGTTACCACTTGATCTTTTGACAAAGTTGAACTTCAATGATTCTTGGGTCATTATATTATAGAATATGTCTCATCTCCGAAATCGCTTCCCTTTTGCCTCTATCCACTATACTCTACTGAGGTTCAAGTTCCATAGTTTGTCATCTTGAACCCTGGTTGGATGAATACCATAGCTTTTTCTGGCATACTAATACCTTCTGAGTGTCACTGCCAGTCTCAGTATTTTCTTTACGGCATTCCCAACGCATGCCCTTGCCAAGGGTTTCGATAGCATCGGTGAAATAACTGGATTCCCGAAAGATTGCATAACCCCAAGGTCGCAAGATTCGATCCATTTCCAGCAACACATTCTTCATTTCACACCTGCCATGCAACAATCTTTGTCAGAGCAGTCCAAATCAAGTCATGTATATACACACTTCAACTTAAATAAACATAAGAATACTCACCTGTGGCTTTCTGCTGTGAACAGACCATCAAGATGGAGTAGGTCATATGTTCGAGGATATGTAGAAAAAGCCTCACACCTAACATAAGAAAATGAAATCAACATCAGAACTTACAAGACAAGAAGAGTATATTCAAAACAAAAATCTCGTGCTTCATATTCAATATGGAAAAATACCAGTCGTGGATGGTTCCAATAAGGCCTCGATCAAAAACCACAGGAAGTGAATTGGAAGCATAAGATGAGACTACATTCATGACCCAAACAGGATCATCAATCAAGGCTGCAGCAAAACCTCCATATAGGGTATTCATGTCCATTACATTTCGAATTTTGTCGGTCCCAAGGTCAGGTATCAACTTCTTGTAGTACGCCACCTTCTTTTTCCATTCACTGTCATCGTGTTTGAAAGTACTATCACTGCCATGATAAATCATTGAGATCCGTTCTGGTGTAACATGCAACCGTTCAGGCCACTTAGAAATGGATGAAAGACCGGATTTCTTAAACTTAGGATCTGGAACCACCATGCAATCACGAAGAGGAGTATACCATGCTGAATCTGGTTCGAGGCTATCATCACATTTAGGTGGATAGGTATCTCTAGGTAGTTTATTATAGCAATTGTTATCTGGAGACTTCTGCCATACGGCAATGTCACCCTTTTTCTTGTACATTTTAAAGCACAGTGAAGTCAGCAATTCCCGCAACTTCTCATAGTCTGATCTCTGTGCTTCAACGGTTGTGTTCCATCCACGCCACCTGCGCTCAAAGTTGATTGGTGGACCAGACAACACCCAAAATCCTCCAGGACGAAGAATTCGATGTATTTCTAGGAGATAAACTCCACCTAAAATCAGATAGCCAGTAAGAAAGAATGAGAATCTAGATTCAAGCCAACATCTCAGCTCCAAGCAGAAAGAGACTAGCAGAAAACTAATAACAAATCATCAAAGCAGTAAGATTAGGGAGATATTTACAGTCTGAAACAAATGTGGACCTAGTTTGAAATTCAAAAGTCAAGAGGATCATTGGCGTCTTGCATAAACAGGAATAAATTCTTTTTAGATGCTAAAAGTTCAAAATGCATGGGAGAAGGTACCAAATTCTGTCCACGGTATAAGGCATCTGGAGCAATGAGCCATATCAAAGGAGTTTGAAGGGAATGGAAGTCTCTGAGTAGAAATAACACCGAGAATTGCAGGAATACCACGCTCCAGAGCAAATTGAACCTGAGCTTCATGGTTGTCTCTTGGTGCAAGAGAAAGAGTTAGAATCCCACGATCAAGCAAGTCACCACCCCAGCTAGCAACCTAAAGTGTGGAATTACACGGATCAGAATTGTTGATATAATGCAAGTCTTGGCTATAACATGTTTGAGTAACAGAACCGGATCAGAATTAGAGGGATGAAACAGGAGTTTTGTTACTGGTCCATACCAAATGCCTAGTTTAGTATCAGAAAGAACAGTGATGCACAATAAAAGAAGAATGCAGTGTAAGTTTTTTAATCCCCTTTTCCCCTTCTTGATTCTTATTACTGTCAACCCTCTTAGTAGTTGTTTTACAAGCACAGTTAAAATTAATCAGTTTTGTGGTTTGGGGAAAAATTAATTTGATTTGAAAACATACTTGTCTGCAGAACATGCAATTAAATAGTAAGACCCAAAAAAATAAACTCACCCCACAACCAGTATCAATGGCAGTTCGAATGGTCCCATCTTTCATTTCTGGGATCAGATCTTGCATTAAATCAACATATTTGCCAACACCGTTGGGGAACATAGTACCTCCACCGGGAAAGATGAATTTCTCGCCTTCCTTTTTCAACCAATGCTGATTAGACTTCTGTTTGTTAATCCAATCATATGGAACATTTCTGCAATTATACACAGCAGAAGACATAAAGGAGTAGAAAATCATCAATTTCAGGAAATCTAAATTAAGTGAACCTTTTGCTGTTAACTTGTAAAACATTTACTGTACCTGTACCAACATTCATCTCTGCTCTTTGGCCATCTAATTGGAGGCTTATACCCATCTGGGGGAGGAACTAAGCATTCTTTCCTCTCAAATTTTGGAGGGCAATGGCGTTCCAACAAAGTAAGCCGATAGGATCCAAATTTTCTCCACCTCTATAAATTTGAGCATACTCAGTCCATTAGGAATCTTTCTCCTACAAATTCTATAGCATCAGAAAATGGAATACAATTAGTATTACTCACCCTCGGATCGGTGCAGGGAGTGTAATCTTGATAGTCTGCACTGCATTCAGGAAAACTGATGTATTTAATCTGCAGAGAACTTGATGACTCCTTTGAGGATTCAACGGATTTCTGGCTGTAAATTGACTCAAAACTACCCTTTTCAGAGCAAAAGATTATACCCATATAGAAAGAACATCCACATAGCACCACAAATATGACTGCCATAGGGACAATCCTGCCCTTGTCTGTCTGGGTGACTGGTTTTCCATCTTTATTGTTCATTGTCAGTGAAATAATCAACTATCTGCACAAAAGCAATAAAATCAGCATCACACAATATGGAAACATTCAACCTCTCCCCCTTCCTTTCAACTATTCTTTTAAAGAACGATAACCCCAATTCATATCTTATTCAAAATACAAAGCCCTCAGTCTTTATCAGACATAGATATATAGACACTAACAAAAAAGAGCATTTGGACAAAACCATTGTACCTAAATTATCCAACCATACTAGTTTAACCACTGAAGTTACAGACGAATAACATGTCGATACTCCCAAGCACAGGACTTAAACACGATAACTACAATCAGATCAATGCAAGAATACACAAGTTCCCCTGATTGATCCAGAAAATGAAGAACTAAAAGATGGCAAAGAGAATATGAAATGATGTTTGAATCCCAGTTGGTCAATACTCAGTAATCGATCACGGTTCAAAGAGCAAAAAGAAACCTCTAGATCATACACCATGCTCTGTAACAAAGGAAGAAAACACAAAAGTAACACCAATAGCATCAAATAACAGGGACATAACAAGCATTTCGTTGTCCTCACTCATTCCGATGAATAGTCTTTCCCTGAATCATAGTTGTGCGAGAGTGAAACATATGAAAAAGAAAACAAAGGTAAAAGAACCCTCCAATTCAAGCTTCACCGGTTCACTTCAGACTACAGAACACGGGCAATATAACAACACATTTAGTCCAAGAAAAAATAAACAAGAGTTACAAATGATTAAACCCCGTCTGATTGTGAAACGGGAAAAAGAATAAAACTTTTTGTCGAGTAAAAAATAGTAAAGCACGGAATAAGCAGCAGTGCAAGTAACAAAAACATGAAATTTAAGCCAAATGAAAGGATGCAGAGAACCCACATGCAGAAATCAGATCTGTGACAGAAAATAAGGGAAAAAGGAAACATCCAAGAAGAGCAAGAATGATACACGGGGACAAAGATCCTAATACAAAGAGATCTGCCACAAGAAAACAAAAAGAAAAAGAAGAAGATGGGAAGGAAGCGATAGATATGAAAGGAGGCCACTTACTTCCTCCTTCTCTGTGTTGTCTCAGCTTGTGTTGGGAAGAATGAAAAGTGAACAGAAACAAACAGTGATCGGAGAGAGAGAAAAGATGAACTAAGAAGAAAAATAGTCCATGCAACAACCAGTCAGATACCTAATGCTATGACTAACTTGCTTAGCCCATATATATTATAAGTACAATACCATGTGCTCATGTTTGTTTCGCTTCAATTCAACGTAGTCTAACTCGCTACTTTGTTTTCTGTTTCTGAAAAGAAATATAGAAATATGTACATTTATTCTGTTTCTGACGAGAAATGTAGAAATAAATAAGTGATGTTTTTAAAAAACCTGTGTTTTAAAATAAAAATTTACTTTTTAAAATAATAAAATTACATTTCAAAACATGATTTTCTTAATTTTTCAAGTTGTTTTTAGAAAATAGTTTATAAACATGAATATTCTTAAACGAAAATTATATCAAGAGCCCGATTAAAAAATTTATAAAAAATGACTCTATTATAATTTAAGAAAACTCGATTATATGACAGGACTTTAACAGATATTGTCAAAATTGTGACCTACAAAAATACAAAATTTTTAAAAATAATGGAAATAAATTCGAATTTTAGAACACAAATTTAGTTTTACATAAAATATTATATAAAAACACAACTCGTTATTTTTTGTGACAAACTAAAAATAAAAACTATTTTAAAATATATTTCATCACATAAAAAAATCGTCTATTCAATTTGTTGAATGACCTTAGAACAGATAATAAATTAAGAAAAGATAAAAGTCTCATTTATGACAA
This sequence comes from Vigna umbellata, assembly GCF_029865625.1. Taxonomy (NCBI): domain Eukaryota; kingdom Viridiplantae; phylum Streptophyta; class Magnoliopsida; order Fabales; family Fabaceae; genus Vigna; species Vigna umbellata. The sequence goes on along the minus strand of NC_142165.1, from coordinate 84,133,023 downwards.
AATTAGGATATAAAAGGAAAGAACTTAAAAATCAGAAAAAATAAAAAATTTAGTTAATCCACAAAAACGAGGTGAAGGAAGCATTTTGGATTATTTTATGTAAAAAAATGATCTGCCTTTATTTGTTGTGAATATTGAATTTAAAATTTTCTGGAATAAAAAAAGTGACGCCAGCTTTTAATTTTCTTTCTGTGACACTCTCGTCAGAAACAATGACGGGAATATGTTATTAAACCCTAGAAATTCGGTAACCCGAGTTATCACTTTTGCTCAAACAAAAATGGACCCTGCTACTTCCTATACTTTTTTTTTTATCAGCTAAACACTGTTTGCCACGTTCAACTTTTATCTTCACCTTATCCTTCACTCTTTTTTTTTCTTTTTAATTTCATTGCAGTTCAGATGTTCCACTGTCCCACGTCCCAAATAATATGAAATTAATTATATATTTAATAATTTTATTATTACAATCCTGAATTTAAAAATTAAGATACTGTCAAATAAAAATACTTTAATTAAAATGAGAAACAAAATCCATGGCACAGATAGAATGGTCGGAGGGAGAATTAGCTGTAATGTAGTGAGATTTTGAGAAGACTGGGAATGTGTGGAGAAGTTGCGTTATTAGTTATCGGAAATTACGGCGTATTATTTGCAGCGTTAATCAAATGTTGAATAATAATAAATACTCATACTAATCGTAAACTTGGCAACACACATATGCAACTTTAGTCAATACTTGTTCAAAAAACTTAAATATTTTCATAAGAATAAATAGAATACTCAAAAGATTTAACATTTTTTTATGTTGCGTTGTTATCCGTTTTGTTTCTTCTTTTTTGTTTGTACTTTTATGAATTATTCTTTCTGAAAAAAAAAATATATTATTCTTCTTTCGTTCTAATCTTTCTCAACACATTGGTTGTTTTGTTGTATTTTATACATTATTTTTGCTTTGTATACGGCATCCATGGCAGCCAGATGACCTATATGTATCATTACTAGCTATTTCTAGAATAAGAAAATATGTTAAATTTCTAAATTTAAACATCTTAATAACATGATCAGTGTAGAATTAATTTTAGTTACGTTGTTTCTAACGAAATAACATCATAGATGTATACTAAATAAATGGTGTTAGTTTGTATTTTTCTTCTATAATTATGCTTTTTTATAACTTTTTATGTTTTACTATTTTTCATTGTATTGTAATTATGTTATTAATGTTTTGATGCGGTTAAACGAATCGTTTTCAAGACTTAATGGTTTGATATTCTTTATTCTTTCTCTCGATTTATGTGGTGTGTTAGATTTGATATATGTGAAAAAGGGGAATTATTAAAAATGACGATAAAAAGAAGAATTGTTGATTTTTGTAAAAAGTATTTAATGGGACGTTGAATATGATACTGTGTTGTACACCATAATTGGTTCCTAAATAATGACAAGTGAACAACTAAGAAACAAACACATCCTTACAACTCTTATTATTAAAGATGATGAAACATAGTAATGCTTCGTGCTTCCAATCATACCAACCATCATGTTTTATTAACTTCCATTAGTTGAAAAACTCAGTATTCTACAACATATCACCATGCATCAATAACTACCCTCATAAAGTGTAATTAATGCAAAGTAGTTGTAGTCTCCAAAAACTGGACTAAAATATGCATAAATATAAATGGACGTTAATTTAACACCATCGTCAATATTAAAACAATTTCTGGTGGCTTCATGGAACACTGAAACCCCTATTTTTTATTGTTTAAAGTTACCTTCTATTTTTCTTTTAAATATCTTATTAGTTTTTTAATTTTTATGCAAAATTTATTTATTTTAAATTTTAATATATTTTTGGTTTTTAAATTTTTTAAATAATTCAATATAGATTTTTTAATTCAAGTTGTTTTTTTTTTGACATATTAAATATGTGTTTTAATAAAATATTATGATTAATTTATGAATTATAAATTAATTTAAATTTAAATTTACAAATTAATTATAACTTTTTATTTATTATAGAGACTATTTTAAATATTAATGATTTTTATTTTATTAAATGATATTTAACTTAATTAATATAATAGTTAATTATTTTGATCTTTGAAATTTGTTACTAATGATTTGTTTTACTGCAATACCAAAAAAATTAACTATTTTTTGCACAATACTAAGATAACCCAACTAAACCCTAATTACAAAAATAATATTTCGTTTGGATCTTTTCATGATAACCAAATAAAGTCATGTTTGATACTTTTCATAAAATATGACGAAAATCTTCATTGCTAACATGTCTTCCTTGTGGAGTTTGGTGAGGCAGGTAGGTGTACGACTTTACTAGCCCTTCTTTCAAATGTCCAAACACACTGTTTTCAATGCAACTTTATTAAATAATGTATTTAAGATTATTGATTTATAAAAAAAATAATAACAATATTATTTTGACAACATTTTAACATCATCGATTATGTTAATGTTTATGATTATTATTATTAATTATAAAGTAATTTTGGACCAATCACAGAATGACACGTAAATGATTTAAAATATTATCAAATAGTTTTAAAAGTAATTCTATTAAAATATAAAAAAGATGAATCACCAACATTTTTGTATTAAAATAAAATTTATAAATAACATGATATAATCACATAAAGCTAAATAAAAGATGATGATATGAATTTAGATGACCTAATAAATGATGGTAAAATCGAAAAAATAAAGAGAGCACTTTCTATCGGTTGACTTCATTGATTCATAAGGTTGTTTTTAATGTTGTTATTCCATTATTGGTGGTAGTACTGTCAAAGGTTGAGCACGTCGATGTCACGCACAACAACGTGAATCATCCAGAGGCCACAGAGAAGCAATAAAAGCTATGAACAAAATTGTTGAAAAATTCTTTGCTTTGAAAATTGTTGTTTAATATCGGTAATGTTTGAAACTTGTACGAAATTTGTGTGATGATTTTTCTTTCACATATTGAGAAAGTAATGAATGGTCGAAGGAAAGTAATAATTGAGAATGGTGAGTTGAGTTTTAATGAAGGAACTTCCTTCTCAAACGTTTTCTAATTTCTTCTTCCATATTTGACGGAACATATGGTGTTATGTTCCATTCTTTGCCTCAACCAGTCTACGTCACAAGAACATAGTACAAAAATATGGCTACGTCAAAACTTAAACGCATTTTCTCATATACTTTTCTCACTGCTCTCCTACTACAATTGTAACATCATTTTAATAATCTATTTCATAAAAGTTTACAATGAAAACAATAAATAAACTATAAAGGTCAAACTCTGATTTTAATTCATGATAATTGTAAATTATGAACCAAAAACAGAACAAATATTAATGAGTGATAAACCTTTCCATTAATTAAACAATTCCCAACACTTCATAAAAAACAATGCGAAAGTGAATCTAGATTAATTTATTGGAATCAACGTATATAAAAATGGTATATGATGTACATCATCACCTTAGGTTCTCTCTTGATTTTTTACTCTTGATTTTTTATTCTTATAGGATGAAAAAAAAAAATAGAAAAAAATTTGTACGTGTTTATAAAAGGAATCGGTTTCATATATTATCTTTATTTTATATTCATCTTTTATTTTTAATTACTTTGTTATTATTTTTTATTTGTATTTTGAACTTAATTCACATTTTTCTATTATAAATAGAGGATCATATTTGTATATTTAACGCAAAGGAGATTAAGCTCAAACATAATTTTTACTATATTCAACAGAAACCATGATCCCTCTATGTGATTTCTGTCGATTAATTTTTTTTCTTATGTTCAATATTTTAATTTGGTCTCTCAACAAATTAAATTATTATTTATGGTCTTTATAGAATAAACCTCGTATAACATATATATACCCTTTAGCCATAATTTAATTAATTAAATCACTTTAATAAATTGACTAACAAAATACAATAATTCTAACACATTTAATGATTTGTTTAAATTGCTAACAAATAATAATTAAAATTAAATGTAAACTTTTTCTTTTAAAAATGGACTAAAACATATATGATTGGATGATAACATAAACTATGTGTTATTTCGCTTGTGTTTTCTACTAATTTGGAAGTTGGTATTTTAAGACTAGAGGTAATTTACTTACGTTGAGGTAGTTTTTCTAAGCATATCATATTCTAGTATGATAATAATTACATGCATGATTAGATAAGTTTTTTATGAGTTAAATTATTTTAAATAACTTCTTCATATTTTTATTTTTAAATTATGCATATATTAATATTTGTTATCATAATCAATCCTTATTTTAAATAACTTCTTCCTATATAAGTTTCAACTTCCTTTAACTTCTTTTGTATGACAAACTTATTTCAATCCTTTGGGTTATATCAACTTATCCAATTTTTGTAGCATATTAAACTAGTTAAATTAGTTTTCTTATTCATTTATAAAATTGAACTTGGTATATAGTTTCAAAAATCTCAATTAGTTATGTTGTTATTGAAATGGTGCAAGTTATATCACCATTGACAGTGTTAATAATAAATGTAGTGGCGCGTTTACAAAATAAATGAGAGAAAAAGAAATGATTATAGAATGTGGGACTAAAACCAAACTGTACAATCCTAAGAATTATCCTACTTGGAGTTTGATTTATATAATCACTTAGTGTAATGCCTCCACCATCAATTATCCTTAAAAATCATTTGTGACAATCATTCTTAACGAGCATATTGATTGGATTCTCTTATCTTAAAATCTTCAATAATGAGAAATGTCCATCACTTATAAGGTCTGTGATAAAATAATACCTTCATACAATGTATTTGCATCTATAACGAAAGATGAGATTTTTAGAAGACATAACACTCTGAGTGCCACTAAATAACATAGAATCATCTTTCTCCTTCCGTAATTCTTTAACAAGGTTTTTCAAGTATATCATCTCATTGGTTGCTTCATAGATAACTATAAAGGCTTCAGAGATAAATATATAAACTTTGTCTTAGAGTTTAGACGTCTAACGAATAACAATATCACCCAATGAAAGTAGGTAACTTGTTTGTTCCTTCTACTCTCAAAATCTCGTTCTCAATTCGCATAAAAAGCATCCTTATATATTATGTTAGGTCTGGTATATATCATAACATATATCAAATTTCCGACTGTATAAAAATATGTACTTTATACATATAACTTTCTTCTTATAGAAGATATCCTATTTGAGTGAATTTGAACAAAAAAAACAAAGAAAAACAAGGTGAGAAATAAATGAATTTGAAATGAAAGTTAGTAAATGATAATGATAAAATTGATAGATTAAAGTAATAATTTAATTGATAAAAATAAAAGATTATTATTATTAAATCTTCATATTCAGGTTTCTTCGTTTTAGTTTTTCTTCTTCAACTTTAGATTGGCACCAGGTAAATCCGTGTAACCAAGAGTAACAATGCTCCATACATCGCCTCAGACAACTTCAAAAATACCTTCCGATTTATATCTCGCTTTCTATCATATTAAAGCCTACAAGAATAATATTACTATGAACATATTATTTCTTAACTTAACAAGAATGATCCCTTCACATTTGTGAAATTTTGAGTGGATCATAAATTTTATTAAAGTAACTTTCGGGGTATATATTTCAGAAATTTAGTTGCTCATAAATTTTATAAAAGCAACTTTCGGGTTATATATTTCAGAAACTTTCCAAGTTCTCCAAAATTTTCAGAACATAATTTCCTAAACACAAATTTTGAAACATATATTTCAAAATTAATTTTTCGGAATAAACTTATCGGAACATATATAATATCTTTTAAATGAAAATTTCAGAACAATCCATGTTTTTAAAAAAATAATCAGAAAATGATGAAATATGCTCCGAAAAAACTTTTCATGTCAAGCCAATGTTACTGATAAAGTAAAGGAGGTTTACTACAAGGTACAATTAGTAATTATGGAAGTGCAGGCTAGTAAAACATATTTTGATTAAACCAAGCCCATTTAACCCCATTTGTGTAAGTACATTCCTAAACCCTATCAAATTTTCTTTAGAAAAAAATTTTCAGATATTGGGATACCGGGCAGGAAATAATAGCCATCTGTGTATCACAAAATACAATTAAACTAAACAAAATTGATATTTTGTATTTTTATTTAAATTTGATTAATTTTAAACTTAAAATACTTAAATTGTATTTTCAAGCATGTTTTAGCAATCTTCCTTTCATAATGTTTTTTTTAAATGCAAAATTAATTTTATAAACTCAAGACGATCACATACACTAATCAAATTAAAGGGACTAAGGAAAGGCAGATGCAAACGTGGAAAAAACTAATATTTGGTTCCTATAATACCATTAGTTCCTATGACAATTTAATTTAAAACAAAACAAAAAAAAAAACTAAAAGAAAGATAAACCTAAATCTGCAGACAATCAACCAAGATCAAATCGGTTCCACGGCAAGATTCAATTCGAAGAAACAAACCATGCAATAAAAATCTACTGTGACCCTAACTCAAACGTACGGAAAATTAAGAATCTAAATCGAAGACTATAACATTGGAAAGGGGAAATTAAATTACCATAGTGGTTGTAAAAGTATTGAGATGTGTGGTGGAATTAGTAGACAAACAGCATTAACAAAGATCCGTTCATCTGTGGATCCACCACGGCAGTTGTCTGGCTGCCTGCTGACGAATCAGCTCTCACTTTACGCACAATAGCTCAAAGGCCTCTCCACGTTATCGGAGGGGCCTACGATACAGGGTGCGTCTTAAACACATTCCTATACACCAACTATGACATTTCCCCAAATGCAAAAAAAAAAAAAAAAACAGCAAAAACGATTCAAAGGGAAAGCAAAACGGATTCCGCAAATGAACAGTGAGAAAACGATAATCGGTATATTTCAAAATACAAAAATGGAGATTGGCTTAGCACAAAGTAAGGTGTGAAATGGGAGAGAAGCGAAAATACTCGCTCTTGGCAGGTGAGCAATGTTGATCCAGAGCTATCGTGAATTCTATTGCAGCCGCTCTGGCTAGGGTTTGGGTTGGGAGCGTTAGGACTTGAGAATATATAGCGAGTGGAGCCGCCGCACCCGGGGTTTGCACTTTGCCCTATTCTATAACCAACCCTAGTTATCGTAACCAGAAAGTACTAAACATTATTTTTTTTTTAATTTGAAATTCGGAAAGATGTTTTACGTTTTTTATTTTCTAGATGTACTTTCAGTCAAATTTTTTTTTCTATTTTATTGTGCTTAAAGAGAGATCGCAAAGAAATTATTAAAAAAAACAATTGTTTTAATACATTTTTTAAAACAAAAGTAAAAATGTAAAAGAAAATTAAGACATTGTTTAATTATATATATATATATATATATATATATATATATATTTTTTTTTTTTTTTAATTTTCTGAGTTAGATTTAGTTCTTAACTACTAGAAGTGCTCATCGGAGTTAAAGAAAAAAAGCATATTTCTTAAAATGTTAATTGAAACTTTTAATATTTTAATTGCAGAACTTTTGATGAAGATAAAGGAAAGATTAGTTATGAAAATATTAATAAGAATAATAAAAAATATTAAGTATATGTATATTATGAAAAATTTTAACTTATTATATTATCTTTCGAGACATTATATATATTTTTTTCTAGGTTTAATGTCTCGGTAGGTCCCTATTTTCGGCGTGAATCTCAAATAGGTCCCTTTTCTTTTCGGCGTCTCAATTGGGTCCCCATTTTTGTAAAATTGTAACAATTAGGGGTCTGCCGTCAAATTGAACAAACGGCCGTTTAATTGTTTCTTACGTGTCAGATGGGAATCATGCCACGTGTGATTACTGAAAACACTGTTCATGCCACGTAACAAACAATTAAACGGCCGTTTGTTCAATTTGACGGCAGACCCCTAATTGTTACAATTTTACAAAAATGGGGACCCAATTGAGACGCCGAAAAGAAAAGGGACCTATTTGAGATTCATGCCGAAAATAGGGACCTACCGAGACATTAAACCTTTTTTCTATCATATATTGTTTTAGGATGTGATGTAGGATTAAAAAAGTTCGTTTTGGTATTGTCACCTTACCAATTAAATAAAAAACGGTGGATCGAGTCATGTATTTGAACACATCAATCTAAAGTAATTTGACTCGTCCAATTGTCATATTATAATATGCGTTAACGTGTAATCTGTTTTAAATGTGTTATTTTTTTTTGTTATTCACCTAAAGACCTAAACATAAAAACAAAACAACACTCATTTTTCCACTTCAAGACTCAGTGTCACTAGTCCACTTACCCACCCAATGGTGGGATGGGTTCAAATTTTTCAACCCATTTTCTAACATTAGGTTGGTCAAACTCGACCTAAATTTTGTATGCCAGAAACAAGGGAAGTCTAAACAAGTCAGACTGACTCATTGACACCTCTAATGTAATGGTTAAAATTTTCATTATATTGTTTGAAGTGTGAAACGTTTTAAACTCTTAACTTGCCTTATATTCAAACAATACTCCAACTGGTAATACTTAATATCTTGTTTGTCTTTCAAGCCTTCACGAGAGCATTTAGTTTTTTTCTATCATTGTTCATCACCATTTTTCATACAAGTACCTCCCCTAAGGCTTCTTATATGTTTTCTAACTCTAAACAAAAATATCCCTCTAATAAGCAAAGAAGTTGTTACGAGTAGATAAGGGACATCTTTAAGTTGCACGTAATCTTTTTAACTAAAGAGGGACAATGCATAGGAACTTTTTTCTCCTCACCCCTCCATCATGGACGTGATGATCTCAAGTACTTTTAGATACCTGGAGAGGTTGTTGCCTATCCTTTTGACTTTGTCTTTAGTGATGTGGAAGAGTTTGTTTCATCTTTCGATGCATGCTCTGATACCATATGTCGCAACCGGAATCGCGACGGGACGACGATCCAAAAAAAACAGGTTTCGAAAAGAGATTTCGAGTCGCCACCATAGTTTATTCTGGAAAACTACGGAAAAACCATAAAAAGGATAAGGCATGGTCTGCGAAAATGAGATTCTTGGTTCGGGAGTCGGTTACGCGTAGGGAAGGTATTAACACCCTACAACGCCTGCCCTAAGGCAGTACCTTTAACTAAATACGCGAATATGATGTGGTTTTCAATATGTTTAACTATCCCCTAAAATAAAACTCTAAATAAACAAAATATATTTTTTAGTTTTTTGGGCCCGACAAGGATTGACCTTGCTCCTACGTATTCTCATTCAGAATGAGAAATCAGGGTTACGTAGTTCTTTTTGGAAACTATTTGAGAAATTTGTTTGGAAATCGTTTGGAAATTTGTTTGGAAAATGATTATGGATAAATTCGGATTTTTGGAAAAGTGAACCTGACAAGGGCTAGCCTTGCTCCTACGTATCTCCACTTTTGATGGAGAATCAAGGATCACGTAGTTCTGGCTAGAAATATTGTTTGTTTGCTTGAAAGTGTTGTTTTTAGTTTTTTGAAGATTTTTATATTCTTTTGATATTTTTATAAAAGACAGAGAGAGGTTTTTAGCACGAGGACGATGCGAGCGATCACACACGTGCTTAACCTTTATAACATATTTTGGTATTTTTTTTTATTTAAGAAAGGGAAAAGGTTTTTAGCACAAGGACGATGCGAGCGATCACACATGTGCTTGACCTTTAAAATATATTTTTGTATTTTTATAAAAGAAAGAGAAAAGGTTTCTAACACAAGGACGATGCGAGCGATCACACATGTGCTTGACCTTAAAATATATTTTTGTATTTTTTATAAAAGAAAGAGAAAAGGTTTTTAGCAGAAGGACGATGCGAGCGATCACACATGTGCTTGACCTTAAAAATATATTTTTGTATTTTTTATAAAAGAAAGAGAAAAGGTTTTTAGCACAAGGACGATGCGTGCGATCACACATGTGCTTAAACATTTAAAACATATTTTTGTAATTTTTGTATATATATATATATATATATATATATATATATATTTTATTTTTTTTTACGTATTATTAAATATGCATTTAAAATAAATAGATATTTAGAATAAATAAATAAAATAAAATAAAAACAATAAAAAAAACAATAACAACAATAAAAATAATAAAATAAAATAAAAAAAAACAAATAGAATAAAATAAATAAGGGAACAAAATAAAATAAATAAAGAAAAGCAAATAAATAAATAAGTACTAAAAATAAAACAAATAGTAAAGGTGCCTAAATGAGAAAATGGGGTGTCTAAACTATTTTTCTTTTTTTTTTATATAGATTGGGCCTAAACCCAAACTGAAAGGGGGTGTGGAAGTGAGAATAGGGGTGTCTAAACTAATTTTATTTCCAACAGCGAACTGGGCCTAAGCCCAGACGGACAGGGGGCGTGAAAAGGAAAACAGGGAGAAAAAAACAACTTTGTTTGGTTTTGTTTTGGGCATGGCCCAACGCTGGCCCAAAGAGGTGTGGGGGGTGTGCGGGTGAGAAACGGGGGTGCGTGAAGGAGAAAATGTTTTATTATTCTTTTTTTGGTTTATTAGAGAGAGTTGGGGCGAAAAAAGAAAACAGGCCCAAGGCCTTTCCATTCTTCAGCTCAGGAGACCCTTAGGGGTTTCTCCCATTCTTCTCAACGCACCATTTCACCGCCACTGAGACCAAGGGTCTCTTTCTCTCTGAGCAGGAGAAGCCAAAGGTACTCAACTCCGCCGTTCTCCGACCACCTGCCAACCTCCGTCCAAACGCCACCGCAGTGCGCGAGGGGAGAACACACTCACCTTCTGCCTTGCATCCCCGCCGCCGCTCCAGCCAGAAATGACCACTGCGCGCTGCCGTCCGGACCGTCATCAGCTCTAACGCCCACTGTCGAGTCTATCCCCGGCCGCCTGCTCCAGCTCCTCCCCTCTTCCGTTCTCGCGTGATAGATGTTGAAAGCGATGAGAGGATCCTCTAGGAGGTGTAGTTCAAGAACCCTTGAAGGAGCTCGATCTCATCCTCGTCGATCTAGAGTCGCTGGAACAGCCACCGCGAGTCATCTAGCGGAGGCTTCGGACTGGAGGAGTCACCAATGACGATGATGGTGGCGACGGCTATTGATAGTGATTTGGGGATGGGTTGGGTTGTTTCTTAGATTTCTTGCAGGTTTGGTGTGGTTCACGGTGGTCGGAGGTGAATGTTGAGGGTAGAGAGGATAATGATGATGGGTGTTGATGACTCGCAGGAATCGGAGATAAGGCAGAGGATGAAGATGGTTTTCTGTGATGCGCGTGATGGGGAGAATTGGTTTTGGAGGGTGTGATTTTGTCTAGTGAATAGAGAAGAGCGTGAGAGTGAATGGGAGATAGGAAAATGGTGGGTTCTCTAGCTTTGAGTGTGCTGAAGGAATTGAAAGTTTTGCGTGTGAAGGGGGTATTGATTGAAAATTAATGTTGGCCGTGAAGTAGAGGTGAATGAATGGAATGGGTTTCAAGAGCAGAGAGATTGAGATCAGTGATGGCTCTATGGACTGATTTCGTACTTGTGTTATGGCTTCTAGTTGTCGTTCAATGCTCCTTACTTATCCTCCTCTCTGAACATGGTTGTACTCCTTCTTTGTTGTGGGTGCAGTTAGTTGATGAATGATGAATGGTATTGGGGGTGAGGGGAGTCGAGACTGGATTATGGTTGAAGGTGGAGGTGTTGGCGATCCAAAGAGTCTACGAGTTTTCCCTTGGCTGTCGTCATCAGGTGTGGGGATGAATCTTGTTGAAACTTTGCAGCTTCAAGATGCTTCTCCCTTTTTTTTTGGTTCCCCTGGTCCTGAGGTGTCTGATAGATGGAAGCCAGAAGATGAATTCCCCAAAAATGGTTCCCCCTTCCCCATATTCACGGGTCAGATCAAACCAAAGTCAAAAGCGTGGCTTGTTCAATGGTTGCTTCCTGCAACCACCCCTACTCTGCTCTGCTGTATTTTCTCTTTCAGGTGACATAGCCAGAGACAGTGCATGCATGGCGCAGCAGAATTGCACCAAAATGGGTGATGGCGTGATGGAAAAAGAAAAAGCAAAACGCTGAAATTGGCTCAAATTGGACTGACATTTTTATGTTTTGTTTCTTTTCCCTTTTTTACTTATTTATTTTTTTATTTTTTATTTTTTTTTTAAAACATTTGACAAATGCAATAAAGTAAAAGAACATAAAAATAAAAATAGAATAAAATAAAACAGCCTAAAATAAAATAACTCTAAATGAAAAATTAGAAAAACCAAGAAATAAAACAAAATAGAACACAATATAATAAATACAATGACTCAAAATAACATAAAATAAAAACAGAATAAAGATAATATAAACTAAAAATAAATAAGATAAAATAAATTTCATTATTATTTATTTATTCATCCGGACGAAATTAGGTGTTGACACCATAGATGAATTTATTTATTACATTTAAGTCTTGTGATACTAAGGATAAGGTTTACATCAAACCAAGTACCACCAAATAGGATTTTATCTTTGTGTATGAGTTCTTCTTCAACGAGCTCAACATTGTTTTCTCTTTTTTTCGCTTTTGAATGTTGGATGTTAATATCCACACATGTGGATCCCAACCAACTTCGTTTTAACAATTGGGATTTTTTAAAAGCTTTCCAAATACATTACACTACCTTTAAATTACCCCTAACTAATAAGTTTATGTACTTTTTCAGTTAAACACACGGTTCCAAAGTCAATAGGGTATTTGTTAATGGTGCTCGACATGATCCTCAATTCATAATTTACATTTCTTCCTATAAAAACATCTTTAAACTAAAATGATCTCCTCACAATTCTAGCTTACAAACTTGGAGATAGGTTTATCACATTCCTTGGTTTCCTTCATTGGGTTAGACTTGACAAATTTAATTTAAGAGTTGAGTATCTTTTTAAGGTTATGGATAAGATAGACATTAAGATGATAAAAAATCTTCCTCTACCAATAAACAATAAAGGTCTCTTCAGCATGCCCTTTGTTGATGACCTTACAACCTTTTTCTCGATAAAACTTCCATTTCTCCCTTTAACCTCTACATACTTTCTATATGGTACATTTGCCTAACTATTTTTGTTTTCCTTTTATGCAAATTTTGACTATAAAAAGATTTGTGTTAAGCTTAATGCCTCAAATATTGATAAAGATATATTTGTTGACTTTCAAAAACTTTCATAAAATAGTAAAGGTATGACAAATAAAAGTGACAAGGGTTTTAGTTGGTGTTGCAGAAAGGAAAAAACTATGTTGGCTAACTTTTTTATCTGAACTCCACCTCTCAAATCTCCCTAAGTTATTGTTCCTCTAAGTATACCTCAATCACCACCTTTGTCAAATACTACCAATCATTTTTTGCCATGTCTATTCACAGAAGCAAACAAGGACCTCTAACAAGATTTTGGTCCTATAAGGTGAATATTGGGAATGGATATACAAATGGAATAGGCACTTGGGGTATGATGTCTATCTTAGTATTGATTAAAAATTGTGGTTGAGAGTTTTATGATGCATGGATCTCTACCTGTGTATACAAATTTGGGACATCAAATGAAGATTTCAATTACCTTAGCTCATAATTTAGAGGAAGGTAAAAGGGAAACATATGCTTATGAAGTAGAGAACATCATGTACGAAGTAATGCGTAATTGATTGGACCTAGTGCATGCTATTAGTATTGTTAACAATGATTCAAGTAAAAGGCTTTGAAGTGAGTATTGAGATACTTGAATGAAACAATATTGTATAGTTTGGTGTATAAACGATATACCCACAATAAATGTGTTATATGAAGGTTTTTGGTCGTAGACTATGTCAAGAATGTTGATATCAAAAGTCACTTTTTTGGGATTGTTTTTGTATTGTTTTGAATTGTAGCTTGTTGGAAAGCTAGTCTACAATTAGTGATGGGTTTATCTGCTACTAAAAAATAGTATATCGTCCTTACAAAAAGGGTGAATGACACATTGTGGTTGAAGGGGATGATGAGAGACTCATGTACATTGTGTATAATTATAGGACTACTATTTCTGATAGTCAAAGTGTCATACATATGATAATTATATTTACCATTAGAGGATTAAACACATAGACATTAGACTACAATTCATAGGAGATGATGTTTGGTTTGGAAATGTTAGACTTGAGAAGATAGTTTCAAAATAGAATTTTGTAGATGTATTTACAAAGTCCTCATCAAGATCGAGATTCAAACAATATCTAAAGCAAATTATTTTTTCATCCAATGATAAAGGAAGGTGATGCAAATATTTCTTCTATAATTTGAAGTTAGGGTGGAGAATTGTAATAATAGAGTTTAGATCATGATATATTCGGGTGAATAATTCAATGTATAGTAATGTTAAGTTTGAATAGACCATATATATATATATATATATATATATATATATATATATATATATATATATATAACTTTACTAGATGAATTGATACACTATATCTTGTGATAATGATTTAATGTATAAAACCTTCTAATGAAAAGAAAAATGTATTTTTAATCTTATTCTTGTATTTTTTTTTGTCATTGTTTTGAATCCAGCATAATAATGGATAATGTTAATAATATATTTACTTATTATTTTTAGCGTATGGAGTTGAGTGTCCATTTAAAACAATTTTATTGTCTCTTAAGTTTTCCTCTTCTTGTTCGGATAGACAAATCTTCAATTGATCGGGTGTACATGCTAAAGATACTTTGATGCTTAAGTAAGTTCAAATTCAATCAGTTAAGCAATTAATATTGTAATAAATGCATCATAAAAGTCTCAACAACCATACATTTGACTTAAATTTAGGTTTCTCCATAAGCTTCTGATTAAGGTCACTCTAATCACAACCTAATTTTGTTAAACATGATTATTAACGTGTTTAAATTAGCTAATTTTGATGGTAACTAATTGATCTTCTCCAAGATTGGACGTTTGATTGAATTACTTTGATCAATATGTACCGATAAATACATATATAGTACACTTCTAATAATGCAAAACATACTAACTAAGAAAATGAGAGAAAAAAACAAAGTAGTTAAACATATAGTTATTATAAATAAATAAACAAATAAGCAAATATAAGTTAAATTTCCACCACAAACATAAATAAATTATCATATAAATTAATAAATTATATTATAAATAATAAACTATATTTTTTACAAATTATGTACAAAATAAGTACTTAAAATAATAAATTGTATCCTATGCCTTCAAACGGTCGGCCATAGGAATGACGATAGGTGGAAAACATTAAGTAACTTTAAGTATAACCTCTAATCAAATTTATTACAACCTCTAATCAAGTTTATTGCTAAATATTACTTATTAGGTATTGGATCATGATTACAATTTTGCTAATCATAAGTCCATCTTAAGACTTATAAATACATGTAAGAGGTATGCATTTATTGCGAATTTAAGATTTTATTATGATATCAAAAAAAATGTAAAAAAATATTTGATAGTGATTCTCAACCACCCAAAACATAAACAAAAAATATTAATAAAATAAATATATATTGATAAATATAATAAAGTATGTCACTATCGTATTAGCATTTTATTATATCTTCATATAAGGAGGGAATATTTTTCTAATCTAACTATAAAATCTATCTATAAAATACACAAACAAAAATATAAACTTCTTATATATGTCATATATATAAAACATACACTAGCAGTACATAAACAGAAACTTTGTGTCATTTGAAGAAAATTTCTCAAAAAAAAAAAAACAAAAAAAAATTACCCTGGAAATTTAATGGTAAATTGTGGCTCTTTCTCCTTCTTACACGTGGTCATCCTAGTAAATAACATTCAAGTTCTCACATTCTCACACAGACGTACATAACAACACAAGTGAAAGACTATTTTATCAATGATGGTATATGCAAATAAAGAACAAGAAAATTGAATATTTCCGGTATACCTTTCAAGGAAGCATCTCACATTTACAAGCAATAAAGGAACCAAACACAATAAAACCCCTTAAGTTCTTTACAATTAATGAACCTCGTTGTTATCTTATTTCCTATTCTCGGATATAAGCCAACTTTTCTTCTTAGAAACTAGTTCCTTATGAAAAGAATTTTAAATGAAAAAAAAAATGATACATTTTCAAAAGTGACGACAAAAGATTATACGAATATGTAAAAGTTAACCAAGGACTGTAGTCAAATCATAGAGCTGAAACCTTCAATGGGATCAGATTCTTCAAGCAAGGAAGCTGCTTGGAAGCAATCAGCAGCATCAGATATTCGGCCATCAGCCTTGTGAGTTAATCCCAAGTAATACCAAGCCATGCGGTTGGTGGGTTCTATTCTAAGTGCATCACAAAGTAGGCATCTAGCAACAGGTGCAGCAGAAATAAAATCGATTTTCAGTATCAAAGAAGCCATCAAGATCTTGCTTGGCACATAGTTTGGTTCAAGCAGAACCGCATTCAAAGTAGCAATGAGAGCTTCTAAATATTCTCCACGACCTTCGAACATAATAGCTGGGACAATCACATTGAAAAATATGAAATGTCAATTTCATTTAAACAAGAGGGAAAGCACAAGTTCAATGTGGTAAAGTAAACTGTTGACAACATAAAGATTTGTTCTTGCCTTCAGCGTGTGTTGTTGCTGGTGAGTATTCCTTTAACTCTTTCGCCTTTTGCAAACAAATTTCGGCATCCTTCCAGTGAGAAAGGCTTGCATATAAATTTGCCAGACCATGCCAAACTTCAAGTTCGTTTATCTTATCATCTTCAACCTACAAAAGAGTTAATAAAATAAATGTAAGATTAGCCATGGCATCCACATTTTATAATCGAAGAGTTTCATATTAAGCAATTAAAATATCTAGACAAAAAACTCATTTCCTTAGTTAAATAAAAACTTCCTTTTTTATGTACGATACAATATGTGAAAAATATCTCAACATATTCTGAAGTTTTACTTCTTAGGACTAGTTTATCTGTTTCCTCAGTTTTCATTACCTTAATTTAAGGGTAAATAAGAATAGTGTTTTATGTTTTACCGTCATTAAACAATAATAGAAACCGGAGCTGGAAAAAATATTTCCATGTTTTAGGAACCTTGCAGCAAAACTATGACATGACAAGTTATGATGGATGATAAGACTCATGTTTAACTCAACAAAACAGAGAAAGGGGGAGAAATAATGGACGAAATTGATTGAATGTGTTTTACTTGTGTTATGCATAACACCAAGTATGGAGTCTCACTAGGCTAATTGGGAAAATTTCCAAGGCAGAGTAATGTTATCTATGAAAACTAAATTCTTGTAACATGTGATACTTAAACTCATTAAACATGTAGACCAAAATTCTTCTAACAAATAGCTTTGAATTAACAACAATATTGGAGGAAATCCAATCCCCTCATTACATGTTATCCAATTACAACGGTAATATAAAGTCAATCCCATCCATGGGAAGTCATTGAAATCGTTTAATCATATCGTTATTAAAATCCACAACATTCACATCAAAGCTACATGTCATCATCACTATTATTCGATAAAACATATCACGATTGAATTAAATTTAAAGATAATATTCCTTGGAAGAAGAGAAGATTGCATAATCATACCTGTGAACCTTGTTTAGGTGGCCCAGGTGATTTCCTCTGGGCTTGAACCAATGCAAGAAGGTACCGATAAATTTCAATAGCATCCATGGGTCGTAATTGGGAGATCTTCAACTTGGCTTTCAGCCTGAGTAATGGCCCCTGCTCCCATTTTGCAGTCTCGTCTACAGCTGCATCAGTGACTACTTCGGCCTCTGCAAATCTTTTTTGTGCAGACAAAACTAGAGCAAGCAATCTCCAACCTTTCAATGTAGAGCCACCAGTTTTGTCAAAGAACTGTTTAGCGCAAGATAAAGCAACAGTTAAATTTCGGTGCATAGCATATTGAATAGCCAATTCAAAAATGAGATCAGCGTTATTTTGCTCCAATCTAATTGCCTTCTCTAATGATTGTAGAGCTTTGGATTGAAGGTTAGACCTCTCATGGTCAGAAGAACAAACCCTAGCCTGTTTTCCTAGGCAAAGTCCCAACATCCTAAGACCCACACCTTTCAAATGCTCATCTAATCCTCGGGCATTATTGATTACTCTTTGTGCATAACCTACTCCCTCAGCACCAAGATGAGGATCCTCACTACAAACTTTGGCAGCCAATAATAATGCTATTAGGTCATTTGGTCGTTCATGTTTATGTAAAGACATCCTAAGTAGATTCAAAGCACTTTTATTTTCTCCAGCTATACAATTACACATGGCTATAAAATTCCGACGATCAATGCGGTGGTATACACCAGGTATCAACTCTTCAAATTGCTTTGCTAAAATAGAGGTTTGTCCACATGTTGAAAGTGTGAAAGTCAGGTGTTCCATAACTGAAGGATCCCACTTTATCTTACCAAGGATGAAGTTTCTCAAAATAATCATTAAAAGAAGAATTGCCTCTTCCAGATTGCTTTTGGGTACATAAGACCCATCCGTCTTGTTAGGTGGACTTGCCTCCACTTCACTGTACAACAAAAACACAGCAAGTGCCTTCTGAATTCTTGCAACAAATTCATTATCAAGGTTCCATTGGCTAAGTAGGGCATTCCTATAAGCAGACAATGCCTCATCATAACGACCAACCTGTTTCCAAAGCTCTGGAAGGAGCTCCACTACACGACTGGCTATCTCCTGCGATTTATTGTCGACTTGTGTATCAAATGTACCCTGACCATATGTCTTCTCAACAGCATCAAGAACACACTTACACTCATCAATAGCTTCTGTATAAATCCATGAAACAAGTTTTTCAATGTATTAATATCCCTTAGAATTTGGTTTTTAAACAAGTAATAGTGTTGGGTAATCCATTTACCCAACTTCATCTAGTGGGATGTTGTGGTAAAGATAGAATACTTCAAAGTGTATAATGGAGGATTCACCTCCATTTAGAAAGAAAAATCAAACCACAGGTAGAAAACAACTTTCAATAGTTGAAATAATGGTTAATACCAGTACATTTGTCCAACTTTTGTAGAGACTTGATTCTTAGGTAGACGACTTCAAACAACAAAGCATTCTTCACTGGTCCTTTTTCCGAAAGGGAAGTTTGTAATTGTTGTATGATTGGTTGAAGATCAATTCCATCAAACACTTGAAGAGCATTTTTCACGTTACCTCTTTGATACTCTAATTTTCCAAGAACAGCCTTTGCTTCCTATCAACATATAAAAATAAAAACAAGTGACTACATCGATTTAACTCAAAGGGATCCATCAATTCAATCCCAATACGAAATGAGACATGCGGTATATTTGTATTTGTAAGAAATTTGATGGGATAATAATATAAATACTCACTTTAACCACTTTATTTTAATAATATAATAATATATAAACAGAACCAATTCAAAATCCAATCACATTACATAAAACCATTCCAACACATATATCTCATAAGGCCCTACCAATTCAAAATAGTAACAGTGAGGGAGCAAATTTAGCTCAGGTAATTAGTTATGGTGATGAACAATATGACATTGTAACATTGGTTTCAGGTTGTTGGAAGATGAATATTCAATTAACAAACAAAAATGAACCTCGGAACTTAGTGACAACCCATCACGCAATGTTGTTTCTGCTTCTTGAACATTTCCTGCATCAAGTTTGGCCTCAAGTTCTGCCGCATTGACGCTATTTCCATTCGCGCAAACCTCGCGACTCGTCTCACGTTCGTTCTTGTCAGACTCCATCAATCATTATCTCACCACCTGCACAAATGTATGCCTTAATTAACTTTATAAATCCAGACATTATCATTTAGGATTGTTGTGTTTCTTATCAGTTGTCCGTACGTAACAGAAAGAAAGGGAAATATTGTTGTGAACAGAGAATAATGAAAATAAAAAGGTGGATCCATAAAACCAAGAAGATTAGAAATATAACCTTAGCGTCGTCAAAAACAATATGGCTCCAAATAGCGATCTCTGGGGAGGTTTTGCTTGTTCGGTGTTAGATTTAATTTTGCAGTTTTTGTTTTTGTTTTTACTCTGGAATTTTGTTTCAATGCAATTTTCAGATCCCACGAACAAATTATTTGAAAATTTGTGTTTATTTTTTAATCTTTCACCGTGACCCAGAAACAAATAAAAAGAAAAAAACGTGGAAGGATGATGAATTAGTTTTAATTCCCATACAAAATGATGAGGATCATAAAGAAATGATTGGTAAGGAACATTAAGTATTATAATAATAGTTTAGTATGTGTTCTTATCAAAATTGTAGGCACATATTATATTGATATAAACCTCAAAAGTTGTACTACTAAATAACTCTCATACTTTCAAATTTCAAAACTAATAATATTACATCTTTTACTATATTTAGAAATACTACTTAATACTTACATAAAAAATTACCAAAATTAAAAAATTAAACTTCTAATATAAATATTATAGCATTTTCATAAACAGTTTGAATGATTTTTTATTTCTGAAATATTATTTTTTTATCAACAAAAAGATAATTTATTATTTTATATGTTTATAATACACTTTATTTTAATATATGATAATTGTAATGAAAATAGTATAAACACTATTTTGGAATTATCATATTATAAGTCTAACATTATATACCAGAGTAAATAAAAGATTATTTATACAAGATCTTTCTAAAATAAAAACTAGAATAGTTAACTACTCTATTCAACTAAATATTTGCGTCATCACCTCCCAAAATCTATTTCATGGAAACGTCATCACATCTGCTCACACCAATCAGGTGATAATTGCAAAAGAAACCAACAAACACAAAGAACATACAAAGGGTTAGCTAATGTCAAAAGAAACAACACATTATATCAAAATTCATCATACATCACATTTCATAAAAAAATAAACAAACATCCTAAGCATATCATGAACCTAGACCTAACCATCCAGATACAAGTATGAATGTCGAGATATGACGAGTCATGCATTTATGGTTGTAAGACCCATAGAAAAATCAAAATAATTTTATGAATGTTGTGGTTTTGAATAATTAATTATGGTGTGCATTCATATGTAAGATAAAGATTATTGTTTGTATTTCTTTTTACCATTTTGTTTAGCTTGGTTTTTCTTGTATTAATTATTTGAATTTGATGTAATTTGTGCTTACCATGTTTGGTTAAAAGGAGGGACTTAATTAAAAAAAAAAATAATAATAATAAAAACTAATACTAATATGGAAAGAAGAAGATGAATCATGGAGGTTGATCTTTCCCTTGAAACACGGATCCATGTTTTTCCTAGGTGGGCTCTTTTAATTGTTGGCTATACATTTAAAAATTCATATAAAACAAACACATCTTGGAGCAAGCAAACTACGGGGGACATAGACCTTAAATTAGGAAATTGGGACCCATTCATTTGAAAACTTTTCCTACAAATTATTGTAACTTAATGTTTAACAATGTCTGAGGGAATGTGTCAGTGAGTTCTATTTAAAGAAAAAAAAAATAATCAAAGGGGGATAGCAAAGAAAGGGGAGTAGAACGTGAGAACTTTCATGCACTTGTGAAATTGGAAATCAAGCAAAGGTGTGGTCTAGGTGTATCAAGAGTGAAGAATTTCTTGCAAGGAGAAGAGGTAGGGGAGCTAATCCTTTCTTGATTATGATCATGAATATGAGTATGCATGTGTTAAAATTGGTAATGGTAGTTATATATTGACTTGTGTAAAATTTGGTTTTCAAGATTATAATCTCTCATTTTCGAGTTACTGTGGTGAAAAATTTCTATTAATTGTTTTCACCGTTGGATTTAGCTAAAATTTTAGTATGTGAATCCTAAGACCTATTACTAAACTTTGACCGTTCGGATTTGAAAATAGAAGTCTGTAATTGGAGAAATAAGTTCTGCAAGATTGAGTAAATTAGTTACCCCTGTAGTTCTGTTACTGAGTTGTCTCGGTATAATATTGATTCTGACCTATTGGACCGTTAGATCAACCTCAAAATTTGATATATGATCCCTAAGACATATTAATACACTTTGACCGTTCGGATTTGCAATTAGTAGTCTGTACTTGGAGATATATATCCTACATGTTTGAGTGAATTAATTACCCCTGCAGTTCTATTACTGAGTTCCCTTGGTAAAATATAGATTCTGACTTATGGGACTGTTAGATCAACTTGGAAATTGGATATATGATTCTTAGAATACATTATTACAGTTTGACCGATCGGATTTGGAATTGAAGGTCTATGTTTAGAGAAAGAAATTTCGAAAGTTTGAAATATTTGATGAACACTGCAATTCTGTTCTTAAGTTATAATGGTAAATATTTCATATATATTCCATTTACCGTTAGATTGAGCCCAAACTTTAGTATGTAGTTCATAAGACATATTAAGTGATCTTGACCGTTCAGATTTGGAATTAGATGTCTGAGGTTAGAGGAATTCATTTCGCAATTTGAGTTTAACCGAGAACTACTTAAATTTCTGTTTCTGAGTTACCTCGGTAAAACCTCCATATCTACTTATTTAGCCGTTGGATTACCCTGAATTTTTAGTATGTTGTTCATAAGAGATAGTGGCATACTTCGACCGTTCGGATTTTAGATCGGAGTTACAGATTTAGAGATATTAATTTCGTACCTTCTCAGGGATCTCAATACTGTTTAATTTATGTTTTGGATCATTTATACAAAATTGATGATTTTCGCCTCATTAACCATTGGATTGGACTGAAAAGCCTACCATATGATCTAAACATGTTGTTGATTAGTTTGATTGGTTCAGATCGTCGATAAATAATATATTGAAAAAGGTAATTTGGTTAATTTGTGCTACTTTGTTAAGTAGAATTGAAACTGAGATATGTTGATTGGTTATTATGTACTTGTTAAGCAT
Organism: Vigna umbellata; assembly: GCF_029865625.1. Taxonomy (NCBI): domain Eukaryota; kingdom Viridiplantae; phylum Streptophyta; class Magnoliopsida; order Fabales; family Fabaceae; genus Vigna; species Vigna umbellata. The sequence goes on along the minus strand of NC_142165.1, from coordinate 84,110,060 downwards.
GATTGGTTTGAGATTAGTGGTTGAGATGGCATGTGATTGGTTATGAATAATATGTTAGGAAAATGTAATTTGGTTAATTTGTACTACATTGGTAAGTAGACAAAAGGGAATTGAGAAAAGTTCACCGGTTTTCTTATGCTTGTTGAGTATGATTAGTTTTGGATGGGTTGTGGTTGATTATGAATAATTTGTTGAAATAAGGTAAATGATGTTGGTTTGCGCTACTTTGGTAAGTAGGCGAGTAGATGTTGGGTCTGCGTTACTTTGGTAAGTAAGCAGGGTGATTTGCGCTACTTTGATAAGTAGGGAGGATGAGATGATGAATGAAGAGATAAAAAGAACGATATAAATTGTGCTACTTTGATAAGTAGGCAGATTAACTATACTGTGCTACTTTGGTAAGTAGACAGTATTGTCTTGCTGCGCTACTTTGGTAAGTAGGCAGAAGAACTTGGTTTGTGCTACTTTGGTAAGTAGGCAGAAGATCTTGTGTTGTGCTACTTTGGTAAGTAGACAATATCACCTTGTTGTACTACTTTGGTAAGTAGATAATAAAAATCACCTTGTTAGATTACTTTGGTAAGTAATCAGTATATCATGGTTATACTACTTTGGTAAGTAGACAGAATGATTGTTGACTGCTGTGCTTTGGTAAGTAGGCAGATTAATAATATGTTGTATTGACTCTAGTGAATCGACTGATGATTTTGACTGGAGAAATATTATAAAGTATCAGTGTAATAGTTGGTTTCTGAGTATGTTTGAGATGTATGTACTTGACTGATTGCCACACTTGTGATGTTAGTAAGATTGTGGATGATGTATATTTCTTGAATCGGTTAGCTCACCCTACTGTTTGTGTTTGTGCATGTGAATGCGATGATCGTATAATGTGTGATATTATACGGGAGCAGAAACTATATCAGATGAATTAGCAGATGGTTCTGGACTTGCTTAGAAGATGAGAGATCTGTGGGGAAAAGGAGACATGGGGAATTTCTAAAATAAATCTGTGTTTGATTTCCGAACTGTGAGAAATTTTAAATTTCAGAAGTTTATGAACTGTGTGGACTTTTATTTTCAGAAGACTTGTGCTGTAATAAAGAACTTAATATTGTATGGGTGTTGAAATTTGTTAAAGAAAAATTATATATGTATTTTGTGGAATATAAATTGTAACGCCTAAATCGGGGTGTTACAATGGTGGCCTCTACTGCTCTGCATAGCCATTGCGAATTGGTTTCACCCCACCATACACACACACACACAATGTTAGTCTGTTTCGTGTCTTAGGCAAAGATGGAGCACCTAGACTCACTAGTGGAAAAATGACTTTTTATAACGTACAAAAATGATATTTTATATCGTAGTTACTGGGGATATAGTTCTGGGCGATATAGTAAGTCTGCGCATTTTATAACGTAGCAAAAATTTACGGTATAATATGCGCAGTTTATTATAACAAATTCTTCATTTGTCCGTTATAATAGGTGGAAGATATTATAACGTAGAACGTAGAAAATTTTGTACGTTATCATACATTGCTTGATTATTAAATTTGACATCCATTGAAATTATAATAATATTCCTGTATTATCATCTCATCCAATCTATTTATAATAAATATAGCTTTAAATAAACAAATTTATTGAAACTAACAAAATAGAATTCATATCAAATATTAAATAGTCTAATATTTAATACATCATTTATACATGAAACTATATATTAAATCCAAATATTACATTAATGTACATACACTATTTAAGTGTAGCCAAGTTTCTTCTAACACTTAAAATAAAAGAAGCCCAGCTCTGGTTGAAACATGAGTGTTGTCTCCTGTAGGACCATCTCTTGCCAAGCCAAAATCCGAAAGCTTTGGGTTGAAATCCTACATATATCATAGTTCTACTCTTTCAGAATGAAGACATACATGCAAACAACAGGTGTTGTTTTCTTCACAAATTCACAAGCCAAACTTTTAGTGTTAAATACCGAATCAAGTAGGATGTTGGCTGCCTTTAAATCACGATATATAACATTTCTATCCAGGGTATGTAAAAATGTTAATCCTCTTGCAACAGCAACTGCAATGTTGATCCGGATAGTCCAGGGAATAGGTTGAACACCTTCTGCAGAAATATAAAACCAAAATTAAGGTATTATGAATCAGGAGGAAACTATGGTTCAGTTCAAAAACAACTATGTTGAATATAAGGGTGTAAATACTAAACAAGTCAGAAGTTATGTTAGGGTCTGAATTAGAGGTTAAGCCGAGCGTTCAAACAAGCAAAGTTATGACTTTAACATTGACATATAATAGACAATCAGATCAGACTCAGATTTTGCAATTATGAATTAGACCAGGTTTAAGATTACCAAAGTTTGGCTTAATCTCATTCTAACCCCTTTGTACATTAGTATTCAAATGGCTTAATGGAGACTAAATATGTTGAGTGAATGCACAACCTCTGCATGAATGATTTTCCAAACTTCCTTTATACAATAAGCAAGACTAAGCTTTGGTGGTAGGCCTAAACTCAAACTAGAACAGATTAGGTTCAGGTCTACAACCAAAGCTTAGTCTTGCCTATTTCAACCCCTTTGTACAATGGTACCCAATGCATCATTTCAGACTAAATATGTTGAAGAGTAAATGCACTACTTACTTCTAAATAAATGATTTTCCAAACTTCCTTTATGCATAAACTCATAAACTAGAAGCCTGTTTTTTCCATCTGAGCAGTAACCAATAAGTTTCACCAGATTTTCATGGTGAAGCTGGCTTAGATAATTGACTTTTGCCTGCAAACATAATGGGCAGAAAATGAGTCAAGGCTTACCAACACCAAGAAGTTATACAACAGTTTAAGAGTTTGTGTAGGACTTGGACATACCAGCCATTCTCTGTGGCCTTGAAAACTTTCTGGTTTAAGGTTTTTGATGGCCACAACAACTCCAGTCCCTGGTCTTGTGGGAGCATAAGTGTTCTCATCTATCCATCCCTTGTATACAAACCCAAACCCTCCTTCTCCAATCAAGTTTTCTTGCCTGAAGTTCTTAGTGGCCTCTTTTAGTTGATTGAAGGTGAAGGACTTTAGGATACTGGAGATGCGTTTGTCAACATTTGATCCTAAAGTTTTTAAAGGAGCTTTTCCTTCAGTAGATTTTGAGTTCTCTTTTGTCTTACTTCGAGACTTTGAGCCTCCTGAGAGTAAATGAAATGCAAGTTACAATCAGCCACTACAGTAACTTCTCTATTTCTGTACAGAAGATTGTACTATTATGCGTAAATTAATCTGAAACACTGTCTAAATATTAATTTGGCACACATGTATATACGCAAATATTGTCACTTCTTTGAGAGAGATGAAATCAAAGAGTTGAAAGGCAACTAAGAATGTTAATTCACACCAGTCACTGCTTCTAAGAAGAAATAAAAGGCGAAAATCATTCAACATTATTTAGAACCTGAATCAAAGCGAAGAAACCTCACAATTTCCATCATTTTCATACCAATACCCACACAATCTGGAGGCTTACATTTAAGTTAACAAAAAGACAAAAAAATCCATCCAGTTCTACGAAACCAAGGCCTTGAGAACACTAAAAAACAAGAAAACAGAACAAGAAGGTTCATAGAAAAATAGCTAGTCCAGTAATCTTCCAGGTTACAGCCTGTGAACTATTGTTTTAACTCTTACCCTTTGGAAACCATCGCCTTCTTCTTCTTCTTCTCTCCGTGTAAACCAAAGACACAAAAATGGAACCATCCACCATGACAAAACAAATATCAAAATTCAAAGCATCAAAGCAGAAGAAAAACAAATCAAGGCTTATTTATATTTTGCACTAAAGAAAAATGAGGGCAAACACACACACACACACACGATTAAAACAACCAAATTAAAACTGACCAAAGAAACTTGTGGAAGACACATGAGCCACTGGTTTTCTGCAGCTGTTTCCAATGATCAAAGTTTTAATCTTTTGTATCAGAGGAGAGAACAACAACACCAATGGCGAACAGGGTGCGAATGAAAAGATCTCCACCAAACGAAACACAATCCCCACCAATCTAAGAAATTAGTGAAATTAATAGAAGAAAAACATAACAAATTAGGGAAAAACATAAAACCTACTTGGTTAGACTTCAGAGATTTCGAGGAAGAGGCAGCGGAGCCACTGCGTGAGAGGAAAGAGGCAGCGGAGCCACTGCGTGAGAGAAATGAGAGTGAGAGGGAACGTGAAGAGAGGAATGAGACGAAGAGCCACTGCGTGAGAGGAATGAGAGTGAGAACGTGAAGAGAGCAATGAGACGAAGAGGAAAAGAGGAATGAGAGTGAGAGGGAACGTGAAGAGAGGAATGAGAGTGAGAGGGAACGTGAAGAGAGGAATGAGAGTGAGAGGGATAGTGAGATATTATAACTGATTTCTAAAAATCCGTTATAATACATCAATAATAGGTTTTCAACTTATTTACAAGTTTGCCACCGCTTTTCATATTATAACTGATTTTCAAAACTACGTTATAATATGTCTTAAACTTATTTACAAGTTTGCCACCGCGTCTCATATTATAACTGATTTTAAAAACTACGTTATAATATCTCCCTATTATGATGGATAATTTTTATCCGTCATAATAGGTTTGTTATAAAATGTCATTTTTCTACTAGTGACTAGAATTTCTTACTACTCTAACCATATACACTACCCCTCTCTAATTGAGAATGAGTGATCATTAGAGTGTCATGATAACCTCAAGATTGAGTTTCCTACATTCATACATACAATACTTGAAACAACCAATTAGAATTTCACCTTAAAAATTATTGTCTAACCATACCTTGAATACAAACATAACATCATGTATAAGCCATTATATCATTCAATAAATACTTTTACACAATCCTCAAAGCCCTAATATAGTTAAAAGTTACAAGAAAGCAAAAGAAAGAAAGACTCAAGACATGATCTGAACAGGTCACTCAACGCTTACACTCGCTTAGCGAAAAGAAAACTTTCTCACTCAATGCCTGCACTCACTCAATGAAAAGAAAACTTTCTCGCTCGACGAGGACTCTCGCTCATCCATTGTTACAAGAATATTATCCCTCAAACTAACTCGCTCTACAAATACAAAAACAATGGGTTCTGTTCGCTCAACGCTTACATTCGTTCAACTGAATTTCGTTCTACTCACTCAACAACCATACTCACTTAGTTAGAATGCAGAATTATGCAGAATGAAAATTTTACATAATTTGAGCCTACTAACCTTAAATTTTCCAACTCTCACGCTTCCACATTCGCCGATACACCCCATTTGTTATTTCAGACCTTAATTGAACTCGTTAGTTAACATTTTTAAAAATTCTAACTCAAACAACTAAACATCATTCTAAAAGTTCAAAAGTTAATTTTTACTGATTCCTTAACAATTTGATGAACTTAACCTTTAAACAAGTCACAAATAGTCCAAAAATAGACTTCAAACCTTCACTTTCATTATAAACCCTATACTTTAGAATTTAACTAGTTAAAACTCCTAAAAATGAAAAATAAAACTTACAAAACTAAACATATTAACAAAAATTCAGTCTCGTGATAGATAATAGATTCTCACCTCCACAAAATCATTTATGGCAGGGAATGGATTCCCACCTTCACAAATCGATTCTAATGGTGTGAAATTTATTCTACCCATCCACAAGCCACTACTTGATGTAGAAATATTTGCATGTATGTTGCATGCACAACTTGTGAAAGTGTCATTCAGTTGTGCGTGGTTCCACATAAAAGGAATAGACACTTTAGTAAATATACAGTACATGAGTAATAATAACTTCCGAAGGATAAAAATATCTAGTTGCAGACCTTAACAAATATTTTTGGAAGAACCAAAATAATGCACTTAAAATTTATATATTTAGTTACTATCATTGATACAATAAAAATGAATAAATAATTTAGTATAATGGTATATGTAAGGGTCTGTAAATGAATAAGGGGCCATTGGGCCGTATGTGGGGCAGCCAAGCCCATCAGCCTAAGGTCAGCTTAACCTTAGGAAGGGCTCCTCAGAGTTTTTTTTCACTTTCCTGAGCTCTTTCCCTTTCTCTCTCTAAACAGAAACCCTTTTTCCTAAATAATTGCTCTGCCTTTTCTCTAAAAGATCCAAACACTGGACCGTTTAAATTTTAATTTGAAGGTGCCTAAACGATCGCAGTGGCAAGAGCTTCATTTTGAACCGAACAATTTCCTGTTCCAGCCGGTAAGTTCCCTTTTCCCCTTCTCTTTCACTGTTCTAGAACCTAGGGCATGCAACTTTGCTGGGTTCACGTGCCTTGTACTTTTTTCCTTCCATTCTCTGTGTATTCGAGCTCTAAGAGCTATGTTTTATCACCAATTTGGTGATCTGTAGGTTCTCTCAAGTTCCGCTCTGTGTGGAAGGCACTGTTAGGACATCTACTGTGAATTGTATTGAGCAACCCAAAAGAAGAAGGTAAGGGGAGCTAATTATTTTTGGGTTGAATCTATTTTATGTATATGTATGCATGTTAATTTCGGAAATGATATTTTTCCTGCAGCGCGTTTTTGTTTTATCAAAGATTCGTGCATCTAATATTTAAATTATGTGGTTACCAAATTTGAATAATTTGGGGTATAAGAATTAGGAAGTGTGAGCGGACTGTATGTGTGAAATATAATAATGAGGTACATTGGTTGAGGGGTTTTATTCCTGGAAGAGATACATGAACGTGTGATCTATGGGTATATTAAAATATTATTTTTAATTGCATTGGAATTGGTATATGGGTATGTGAATGGAAAGGAACGTAAATTAAGCATTTCCATATAAAAAAAAGTGGATTACGTAGGTTGAGTGGAGAGAAACTTGGAGGAATGTTGTTGTGTGGCGTCAGGAACAAAATAGAAAGGAAGAAGGGGTTTCTTTATAATAATAGTATAGGTATGTTAGTGGTGGGGTCCATCCTTTTTGTTAGTAAAAGAAACTTTAAGAAATATTGGAAGCATGAAATTTTGCATGCATAGGAGGGGTGTGTGAGTAGAATGGAGCCATGTAACAGTGGTTAGTTTATGGAAGAAGTGCTGGAGTTAGAAAATATATAATGTGATATATATTATAGGTTTAAACCCTCGAATGGTCCTCGTATTTATATGGGAATCTCATCGTTTTTTTTTCGGTCTCAATTGGGTCATATTTTTTGTAAAAATGAACCAATTTTACCCTAACCGTTAAGTGCTCTCAGACGGCGTTAAATTTAGCTGAGATGTATTTTATATATTTTATATTTTGATGGCGTGGTACAACTTCAAAAGTTGGAGAGAAGAAAGAAGAAAAAGCGAGATGCAAAAGGATGAAGGAGGTTAGCTCATCTGGCATTGGAATGGCCACAACAGAAGCTTATTCACAAAGCCCCAAGAAGAAAGTTCCTCTCTTTCCTCTTCTCTTTCTTCTCTGCTTCACTTCCATCTTCCTCCTTCTCTCCCAATTCAGAACCACCTCCTCCCCTTCCATAGCCCACTTTCTTCCCACCTTCCACAAACACACCCAAGATTCCTACAATTTCTCCGATGGAAAATGGATCACTCATCCTCCCAGAATTCCAACCTACGACCACACCTGCAAGGAGATCTTCAAGGGCTGGAACTGCCTCTCTGCCAACAAATCCAACGCCCCTCTTCTCCCACCTCACCATCCTGTCAATAATATTAAGCACCATAAACAAAATCAAACATGGAGCCCCAAACTATGTCCAGACCTAAAGGAAAAATTGAAATAATTTTAACTTTAAAGTAACATATTAATTTAATGTTTGTAGATGATCCATGAATAATTCCCTTATTCCTCTCTCTCTTCTGGTCTCACTTTCAAATGCAACATGAACACATCAATGTTTGTGAACTGTAATGGTGAAGCATCGATGCCGTGGAAGGTGATTTAAAACACATCAGTCATTCAATTTTAATGAACAATGCCACGCCATCAAAATATAAAATACAACTCAGCTAAACTTAACGCCGTTTGAGAGCACTTAACGGTTAGGGTAAAATTGGCTCATTTTTACAAAAAATATGATCCAATTAAAACCGAAAAAAAATGATAACCTATTTGAGATTCTCATATAAATACGAGGGTCATCCGAGGATTTAAACTTATATTATATTAATATAATAGGAATGTATATAAGATGCTGGGAGTAAGTTTGATATATATATATATATATATAAAAGAAAGTATGAGATAGATTATATTAATATATTTTATAGGTTTAATTGCTTCCTTTGTCCCCAGTTTGGTTGAATTGTGTCAAATTCATCCTCATTTTTAAAAAAGTTTCATTGTCATCCTCACGTGGTGTAAAAGTTTCATTGTCGTCCTCACGTGGTGTAAAAGTGTCAATTGAATCCAAACATAGAAAAAATTTGTGTCAAAGTAGTCATTTTTCCTATATATCTGTGTCTTCCTTTCATACAATCAAGTACAGATATTCATTTTACCTTATCCAATTTAAGGCTTTTCATAGCTCCAGAGAAGTGACATATGAAAGGAAGACACAGAGATATAGGAAAAATGACTACTTTGACACAAATTTTTTCTATGTTTGGATTCAATTGACACTTTTATACCACGTGAGGACGACAATGAAACTTTTTTAAAAATGAGGATGAATTTGACACAATTCAACCAAACTGGGGACAAAGGAAGTAATTAAACCTATTTTATACAAAAGATACAAGAGTAAGTATGATAATAAATTATATTAATATAATATCGTTATGTATATAAAATTAGTAACAAAGAGTACATATTCTATTAATATAGTATAATTATATAAAAGAAAAATTAATAGGTACGTATGTATAAAAGAAAATGGAGATAGTTGGTGATGTTCATAATAATTTATAATATTATAATATGAATGAATGTTATTGTGTTAGTTTAATATGAAAATTAGGAATGCTTGGTACACTTACTGATTTAATATAAATATTATGATAGAATTATGGTTAATATAACTATTATAATAGTAGTAAAGGAAACATGTTTTCAGTGTATATATAAGTGTAGGTATTGAAAATAAATTATAAAGATTATGGTATTGATAAATTTATATTAAATTTATGGAGATGTTACTTTTATAACTTGTGATGAATGAGTTAAAATATATTGTTGAGATTATGTATATGTTGATTGTGGCAAAAAGTTTATGATTACAAAGTTATGAAAGTACGATCCAAATGGTAAACCAAGTTCTATCTGTGTAGAATCTCTTGGTGAGATTCTTAGTGGTTTAGAATGAAAGTAGGAGCTCAGTCTTGGGGGTCTTCGTGACGCTCCAATGGTCTTTCTTCTCACGTAGAGAGGATTGAACCATGTGGTGAGGAGTAGCAGGAGGTCTTAGTCTCGGAGGCTTCGAGTATGCTCCAAGGCGCAGAACGGACTAACCTCGTGAGTGTGACAGGGTGGGGAACCCAAGTTTCATAAGCCACCACGGGTGCATGACCCGCCATAGCTCGACTCTTATTCTAAAGTCCGGACGAGTCAAGTCTAGTGTTCAACATGTTAGGATACCTGTCTTAATCTGTTTTGATTTGAGAATAACTCTTGTAGATTCTATGCTTGACATGATGCATGTTTTTTTATATTTAATTAGCTCACCCTTGCTTGCTTGTGTTTGTGCATGTTGTATGTGTTTCCTTTTGCGATGATCATCCACTTGGGTAGGAGCAGATGGCGAGGATGATACTTTGGAAACAACTCTTGATGGGGACGGCAGTGCTGCAGCTTAGATTTGCTAGCTTTTATTTCCATGAACTCATATTATTTTTAAAGAACTTTAGTGCATTTAAAGTTTTAAATTCTCTGTAATTTTCAGGGAGAAACTCTAATATTCTAGTTTTGAATTTCACACTATTCTAAGGATGACTCTAATCCTAATTACTCTTGACTGCTTTCTTATATTATGTATGATGACGTCTTTATTATATGTATGTCTTTTCTATATATTTTGGGACGTTAGAGTATATAAATGATTATATTTTGTTTTTCTTAATAATTATTTGGAACTAAAATTTTCAACTATTTTTTTAAATATAAATAACCATATGAATAGTTTTGAAATTATATTCTAAAATTCAATCTGAAGTAAAATTTTCAAATATTTTTTTAATATAAATAACCATATTATATTTGATATGAATAGTTTTAATATATTTGACGTGATACTTCAGTAATTTACCGAAAGTACCTACACATCAACAACCTGCTTCCACAAATAACCAACAACCTCACTCATATATCCCTCTGTTTACTCATATATCTCTCTGTTTGGACAGTAAATACACGATGCAAAATGTAAATAAGATACTGATGAAAAGTGAGACTCACTGTTCAACCAAATATAATCTTTAAACATAGATAACATTATATGTTAAAAATCATATATTTTTCTTATATTATAATTCACATAATACTGATAATTCAAATTGAATTTTCCATTTACAGTTGATACCTGTAATTTTTTTCTTGTATTTCCACTCAAATAATATAATCCAAACACGTATTTATCTACTCAAATGAACTCTTCCTCTCTTCCTTCCACCATCCACAGTAGTTGGTAACTTAAAGCACTGAATGGAAGATTAAAAAAAAGAGAAAAAATAATTATAAAAAAAGTGTAGATCTCCAATTTATCGACACTTCCCAGTAAGATTCTAATCTTCAAACCCTCTTATAATACAGTCTTTGAGCATAAAGATAGATAGAAGTGGAAAAAAGAATGGGTGAAAGATACAAAACAAATTTTTAAACAGCTAAGATAAACAGTTTTAGTAATTTAATTGAAAAATAAAATTAAAAATACCAATGAAATTAATTTGAATATTGTGTCAACTTTTAATAGTTACAAAAGTAAATTTTAAAATATTAATGGAATTAATTTAAAACCAATAAAAAGACAACTTTGGTTAACATTTAAAATAGGAAGGATAACAATTTATATTTTAAAATATAAAAGACGAAAGTGAGAATTATAAAGAACACAAGGACCAAAATAATATTTTGGCCTGATGATATCCATCCAACAAGTTGTTAGAAAGTGAAAATTGAGATATTGTAACAAAAGACAAAATACAGAAGACATGAAAGGATGAAATATCAATATGATGGAAGTGTTATTATGTTTCGTTGAAAACAATACCAAATTACAAGAATAACCTTAAAAATATAAATGAGAAAAATACTTTATATTTATTAAGAAATAAAATAACAATTATGTTATTTTGTTTTTTAACATGAAAAAAATTGGAATGAAAGGAGTTGATATTTGTTAATAAATAAAATAACAACGATGTTGTTATGTTTTCTAACATGGAAAAAAAGAGGGTTGTAGGTAAAAAAACTCGCCAATCTGTGAAGCGCTGAAAGACTAAAAAGCACTCAAAATATCATGGAAAAGCATCACTACATAACGAATTTTGCAAAGGGTATTATCGTCTATTCTTTCGGTCGGATTCTTTGCCCTAGCAATCCAACACGCGCGAGAGAGTGTAGTAGCTCAAGAAGAAGGAGCACCGCCCGCGCTCTGGAATCAAAGTTAGCTTATTTCGCATATTCTTCTTCTCCGTTTAGACCTGAGAGAATAGTGAGCTGGATTGGATAAAAAGGGTTTTCGGTTTCGGCGAACTGAATCTGAGTTCGCGACTGAACGATGGGTGTCCCTGCGTTCTATCGATGGTTGGCGGAGAAATATCCGATGGTGGTCGTGGACGCAATTGAAGAGGAACCGGTCGTCATTGACGGCGTTAAGATCCCGGTCGATACGAGCGAGAAGAATCCTAACAACATCGAGTACGATAATCTTTATCTCGATATGAACGGCATCATTCATCCGTGCTTTCACCCCGAGGATAGGGTAACATTTCTTAATCTCGCTATTTTCTCTTCCGAACTTAAGTAATTAATATCATTGTTTAAATTTCAAGATTTTGAATGTGTACGATTACGCGTTGTTTGTTTGTATGCAGCCCTCTCCGACGTCGTTTGATGAGGTGTTTGAGTGCATGTTCGACTACATTGACAGGCTATTCGTCATTGTGCGGCCTCGGAAGCTGCTCTACATGGCTATTGGTGTGTGTCTGTTTCTTGTGATTTTTGTGTTTGTTATTGCGCTACCTTAGTTACTGTTGAGGCTTATTTGTTTTTGTTTGGTTCGACTCGTAGACGGTGTAGCGCCGAGGGCAAAAATGAACCAGCAACGGTCTAGGAGGTTTAGGTCTGCGAAAGATGCTTCTGATGCGGTATGTTTTTGTGCATATATTTTTTAACACCCATTTGGTGTTGTGTGCTTTTGGACGCTTCGAGAAGCGTTATAGACATCAGTCGTTTGTGTTTCTTGGTATCTAGTAGAAAAATGTTATTTGGACAACAAACTGTACAAAAAATTATAACTAAGAGGGCGGAACAGAGAAAACAGAGAAGTACAAGATGTAATAACTAATGTGAAAGAGAGAAAGGGGCAAAAAGTATTGTATAAATTGTTGCGTGAAATTTACAACTCTATTCGGCAATTGTTGTGGACTTTGTATGAACTTACACACTCTGTTGTTAAATAGCCGATTGCAACTCCGTCCGGTATTATGACCACCATCATTGTTGTGGTTGTGGCATGTGTCGTGCATCCTCTTGTCACCCCTGACAAGTCTTCAGCAAATTAAACTTTTGAGTTAATATAATGCCAAAATTTATGTGTTTTATTTTTGTTTGAGTAAAACTTTATATTTCAACCATCTTGTGATCCGCAATATGCCTGCAATGCAGCTGATATATGATATGGCAGATTGTTTGTTCTCTTCTGTTTTCCACGATCTACAATTGAAACATTGTTTGCACTCTTTGTTTGTTATCAATAATTTAGTTGAATCAATGTCATGCAATGCTTGTTGGTTGGTAAATAAATGCTTGAACTTTGGGGTTGTCTGATTACTGATAGAAATTGTAGATAACGAATGCTCTGGCCTTGGTCTTGAGTATTTATCCACTTATCTATACACTTTTTTTTTTTGCTTTAACTTTGTGGCTTACATCTACTGGTAAATTTTTTTTGAAGTGGGATATAGTGTTGTGATAAAATATAAGTTCTGTTGAAACAGTCTAGGGTGATACTGCTAGTGTTTTTTGGTTAATGTTGTTGGTGTCTCACGATACTGGTGAAATATTTGACAAGCTAGATATGAATTTTGCCCATATTTTCCTTCTTTTCTCTCGTGTTTAGGCTGCTGAAGAAGCAAGGTTAAGGGAAGAATTTGAGAAGGAGGGCAGAAAGCTTCCTCCTAAAGAAGAGTCACAGACTTTTGATTCAAATGTCATTACTCCTGGAACTGAGTTTATGGATGTCTTGTCAATTGCACTTCAGTACTATGTTCATCTTAGGTTGAACAATGACCCTGGTTGGAAAAATATTAAGGTATAGAGAGTTCATTTTATATAAACTGTGTGACTGTAGCTAATGTGTCTTATTCGATAGAAGGATCTGATCTAATGTTATGGTTTGTGTGTGACTGAAGGTTATCCTCTCTGATGCAAATGTTCCTGGTGAAGGGGAGCATAAGATTATGTCCTATATCCGTCTGCAGAGAAATCTTAAAGGTTATGATCCAAATACACGACATTGCCTGTATGGTTTGGTATATATCTTACTTCCAACTTATTACTCTTCTAAATTCATCTTTGATTTAGTTAATTCAAAAAAGAAAATCCATTTTTTTTTTACTTTCACTTGGTGTCTTCTTTGCTTTATTTATCATGAATGTAATTACCTTATTTTTTTCATTTGGTGTTCTGATGTCAGGATGCTGATTTGATAATGTTGGCATTGGCTACCCATGAAATTCATTTTTCAATTCTTAGAGAGGTTTGTGTCTAATGAGTTGTTCTTTGTCCCTGAATTAGATTATTAGGGAGTTAAATAGATACATGATGCAGACAGTGGCGAATGATTGATAAAATTTCATGCAATTGTTTTGGCTTCTTTCCATTAGATTTTATGATTGAATTCTTGGTAAATAATGTGTTTATGCAGATTGTATTTACTCCTGGACAAGACAAATGCTTCCTCTGCGGTCAGATGGGTCATTTTGCAGCAAACTGTGAAGGAAAGGCAAAAAGGAAGACAGGAGACTTTGATGAAAAAGGAGAGGCTGTTGTGGCCAAAAAACCATTCCAGGTCTGGGTTCTATTTGAAATTCATACGTTCATAAAGTTATTGAATATGACAACATAATTTTGGTACTTTAGCCCTTAATTCCTACTTCCTATATTTATATATCATTGTTTTTTCTTTTGTAGTTCCTGAATATTTGGACTCTGAGAGAATATCTGGAGTATGAGATGAGAATACCTAATCCTCCATTCAAGATTGATTTTGAATGCATTGTTGATGATTTTATCTTCATGTGTTTCTTTGTCGGCAATGATTTCCTACCTCATATGCCTACGCTAGAGATTCGTGAGGTTTGGCATTATAGATACTCTTGTTATCTCTCTTCCTCTCCCTTATTTTCTATATATTTGGTTTGAATCAAATTTCAGGATTGGTCATCTATTTTGTAAGAATTAATTATCGATTTTTCCTTGACTTAGCCTAACTGGACATATAGGGGTGCTGTTTTACCCCCTATTTGGACTTTGGTTGCTAATTTTAAAAATTTGGGTCAATTTTGGAAATCACAGGCTTCTTTTGTCTAAATAACAAGGCACTAACTATCGAGAAAGCTTAAATTCTTAGGTTGAACAAGACTAAATTGCTTTGGGTTGAAGCATTAATAAAATATCAAAACCTTTTTTCTTTTCCTGAAATTAAACTTAATTCAAAGCGTGTGAGTGGTTATGCAGGATTTCGTAGTCTAGAATGAAGCAAGCCACAGGGTGCTGTCATGTCAATATGACCTCTCCAATGTGTTTATTGATACAATCTTTAGAAAGTGTAATCTGTGGTTCAAACTTCAGTTGTTCTATTTGAGTTGATCAATTAAGACAAAAATAATCATAGCATTACCTCACTGCAATATTTTTTGTGCAAAGAAATGGATAAGAATTTTCAAGAATGGTCTAAATGTTAAGGCGGATAGAATTCCTAATCTTTAGCATCCATATTAATTTCTTAATTTTTGTTGTGTGGCAGTAACTATGGTGTTATGATATAGGTTTTATATTATCTAATTGTACGTGTAATGTTTTATATGGTGGTTAAGAATGTGTAACTGATCTATTTGTTGGGAATTTGAATTTTTTTACCTAGGGTGCAATTAACTTGCTGATTGCCGTATACAAGAAAGAATTTAGGGAGTTTGGTGGTTATTTAACCAATGGAAGCACGGTATGTGATGGTAACTTGGATGATTTGTGTGATATGGTATGCCTCTTTACATCTAAATTGTGTTTATTTATAATTTGTCTCTTTTCTTTACTGCCTTTTTTCAGATAAATTTGAGCAGGGTGGAGCACTTCATACAGGCTATTGGATCTTATGAAGATAAAATATTCCAGAAAAGAGCTCAATTACACCAGGTCTGTTTAGTTGCCTCTCTTTCTTTCTCCTTCAAGGATTGGATAGAGATAGAGAGAGATAATCAATTAGTGCTTATACCCACTGTCTATATGTCACACAATTAAGGAAGTGTGACTGCTCAACTTTAGTCATAATATTGAGGAGTGAGAGATATTAAACATTTATAGGCCTACATGTTTTATTTCCTTAGTTATAGATGTTCAAGTGTATTCTGAAGTGTTTCTTGTTCTGTATTTCTTTTTCTCCTTTCAGCGACAAACGGAGAGAATAAAGCGTGGAAAGGCCCAAGCAAGAAGGGGAGATGATGCTGGGCCTCGATTTCAACCAGACTCTTTAGTAGCAGTTTCACAATTCCATGGTTCTCGTCTTGCTTCGGCTCCAACTCCTTCACCGTTCCAACAATCTAGGCATTCTAATTTTCGTACATCAGTTAGAAAAGACCGAAAAGAAGCCTTTGAGAGGCCTCAGAAAGTTGCTAGGTTATCTTCAGGAGCAAGTGTTGCTGCTGCTATTGTTGAAGCTGAGAAAAGTCTTGAAATTGAAGTACGTTTTCCTGCTTCAGGAGAGGCATTCTTTAGAACTAATATATGGGCTAACCTATTACTGGGTATGAGCCTGGCAAGGAATTAGATGCACTTTATTATCTTTTCATTGTTAAGCTTAGGACTTTTATAATGATCCGATTATCTCCTCCATTGTCTGAATGAGTTTGGTATTCTTTTATCTTTCAGGTTCATGATAATAAAGATGAACTGAAAACAAAATTGAAGGAGATACTTCGTGAGAAATCTGATGTATTCAACTCCAAAAATGCTGGTGAGGACAAGGTAAGTTCTTATCTTTTTTGTTTAGTAGTTTAGTTTTCCCTTGCATTTTTACTTGTGGTTTTAATTTTATTTCTAAGTAACAAGTACTATGTATATTGTCCTGCCTGTCAATATTTGATTAAACCTTAAGGATTAAATTACATTGCAGTAATTTTCCCATATCCACCTATTGTTAGTGGGGATCAAGATAATTAGAATTGCGTGAATATTGTATTATTCATATCCTGTTTAAATTATATTTGCCTTTTTTAACATTTTTATGTGTTGTGGAGCCGAGTTTGGATTATCTGTGGGTGTTTCCTGTTTTCATTTTCTATTTTAACTGTCAAATTACAAAACTCTTATCTTGTTTTCAAACTGTTTTCTGTTTTCAACGATCAGAAAACACTGAAAACAACTTTTTTGGTTTTCTTTGTTTCCTTTACAAATATTTGAAAGCAGGAAACATATTACAAGCAAGGTGACATTCTTGTCATAGAAAAGTGAAAACTAGAAACAATAGTACAAGTAAACGCTCCTGTAGTCTTTTCTGCATTATTTTGAAGTTTATTCTCACTTTATTAGCTGTGTAGAGCGTTATTTCACTTTAAAATACTAATAATTTTTTTTTAAATATTCGTTATGACATTTTTTAGTATTGATCACGAATCTTACGTTTCACTATAAGGTTTCAAGTGATGATTCGAAAATGTATCTTTCCATTTGCAATATGAATTGCAATTTGACAATCTTGGTTGGTAGGTTGTTCTGATAAGTCTCTGTTGTTGGTAATTATTTATTTTCCCTGCGTAGAATCTATTATTTATGTTGAGAAACTTGAGTTTTTTGGGATATTAAAATGTTAATTGCTGAAGCTCTCATAATGTTCCATTCATGATTTGGAAAATAAATCTTTCGATTCATGATATGAATTCCAATTGGACAACCATTATGGGGGTTGTGGGGATTAGTCCCTTTTGTTTGCAAGTATAATTGGTTTGACAGTGTAGAAACTATAATTTAGGTTGAGGAAATTTTGGAAGTTTGTTAGCATCTCAGATTGTAGTTTATGCTGATGCTGATTAATTAAATTTTCTATTAAGGAAAATAAATGGAAGGAACTATTTAATAGTTAAACTGATATAAAAAACTGAAATGGATCAGTTTTATCACTGTTATTATATAGTGTTCATGTTTTCCCCCTACTTTTAGAGTTTTTTTTGCAGTTGAGTCCTTGATGAACCTTCTATATATAAATAATAAAATAAAACTCAAGAAAATTAACCGAGCCTTTGATCTCTATTAATTTTTTAAATTATGGATCTGCGTATTCTTTACTTCCAAAGAACGAGTGTTGAATTTAAAGTCCATGCCTCAGAAGGATTATCCATTTGTAATTTTTTATCTGAAAGTGTTGATTCTTTTGGAACGATTACTCATGTATGCTGGAGAGAATGATTGGAGTTGTTGCCATGGGACCTATAAAAAGTGAAAGTTATGGCCTCTTAGCACACAATTGCGCTAACCTTATCTTATAGCGCCAAACTATGTTTTTTTGGGGGATTCATTACGTTCAAAACCTTCTAAATTCCTTTTGTATCTGGGTTATTACTGGCTTTATTTTGAGAATTTTGACACCCATCCATTTATAGAGCTTGCAATAGCGACTCTTATACTACATTTTTTGTTTGTAGAAAGTTCTTTCTCTTTTTTCTTTTAAAATTGTTTCACTTCATTTTATCTTATATTTCTGTTTTCAACAGATTAAGTTGGGAGAACCGGGCTGGAAAGAGAGGTATTATGAGGAAAAGTTTTCTGCTAAAACTCCTGAGGAACTTGAAGCTATACGGAAAGATGTTGTAAGTTAATGAATTGAAGTGTTACTAATTTTAGTTCATATGGAGGTCAAGGTTTTCTTATTGCAGTCTATTGTTTAGGTCTTGAAATATACTGAAGGCCTATGTTGGGTGATGCACTATTATTATGAAGGTGTTTGTTCTTGGAATTGGTCAGTTCCTTTTCTAGTTCTTTCTGAAGAACTGTATGAATCTTAAATTATGTTGGGTTTCTTTTACCTTTAATATGGCACTTGAGTTGATTTCTCTTTCCTCCCATTCACCAAATATCTGATGACCCAAATCTGAGTGTTGATTGCTGAATTTTAACTCTTATTTGGTTGAAACCTTAAATTATGCAATGCGTGATGGTTGCAAATAACCTGTTCCTGGCCCGTTCTTCCCTGTTCTGCTGCAGTTTCTTGACCACAGTACTTTAATATTTGTGATGAATCTGGGTATCAGTGTTTGAAGTCCCTCTGACCAATTCTTGATATTATGTTAGAGACTGGTTCAGATGGATTACAGAATATAATCATTGGAAACTCTTATGTCCTGACCCAGATCAGGGTGGTGGCAGAATAGAGGACAACCGAAACAAAAACTGTACACTCTTGCTTGAAAAACTAGTGCTCCCCCAATGGTGCCCTTGCAATTTTTGTTGCCTCTTGTCTCCTTTTCAGTCTATTCAATTTTCTTTATACCCCTATTTTGCAACTAATTACTGTTAGACTATGACATGATTATGGTCTATTCGATGGTAATGATCCCTTGTCATATATCTATTCCTCTTCACTTAAATCTTCCTAACAGGGGGTCATTGTCTATGTCGTTGTCTATCTGGATTGACCTTAATGGTTTTACTAGAAATGAAGAGGCTAACCTACTTTGAAGTAGGTGTATGCTTTGTTAGGATCACTGTTGGGGATATTAGCTCTTTGTATATCTACATGGTTCTAGGGAAGAGATGGGGCTTTTATTTTGTTCTTAGATAATAATTTTTAAGTCTAACTCAACCTCACAAAATTGACTTATAAGGTGAGGCTTGCACTCTATTGTATTCCATAATTTGATCATGTTTCCAATTAATGTGAGATCTATACAGCTTTTCAATGATGGAACATCTTGAGCATGGAAATAAATATTTATGGATTGTCTAATAGTAGTTGACACAATTGATCTAACAAATCTTATTTCAGTAGGCTTTGATATTATCTTAGAAAGTAGATTTTACGTTTAATTCAATATTGGAAATAGGATTTTAAGGTGAAGTTTGCAACTATTTATATAGTATGATGTGGTCATATTTTCAGTCGAAGTGAGATTTCAAACAATTGTATCTACCTGGTTCTAAATATGGAATGTTCAGATCCGTAAAGTATTGGCTGGCTTCCAATTTAGCATCCTACTTTTGTCTAAAATGTCAAGCACACACATCTTTTTAGAGATAGAGATGTCTGATTTTAAATGAAAAATTGTGATTCGTAGTCTACGAACTACAATTGGTCAAGAGAAATTATTACAACACATTTTTTTGAACACTTTTCTATTGACTGAAATTTATCAGAAATAAACTTTTAGTAAATCTCTTCTCATTTAATGAGGTTGTCTTGATTTAGTAGTTTTCAATAAATTTCAGCCAGTGGTGGAATGTTTATAAGAAAAAATGTTGGAGATGTTAGCACTGGTTGGACAAAGTGCTTTGTTTGGTAAACTTGTGATTTTAGAAAACTTAACGTTACTAGTGTATATATTGTATTCATATATTTTGTGGGGTACTTTTAGAGATAAACATGCTTCCGTTGTGGGTTATTTCTTTTCATATGTTGTTGTTCATAATGCTTTATATGTCGAGGTGGTGCGTGTGATTCTGGCTATGGAAGTTGCATTCTTGAAGGGATGGACTAATATTTGGATTGAGCACGACTCTCAACTTGTTATTCATGCATGCCTGTGAATTTTATATGTTTTCTTCATCCAGTGTCCAGATTCGATCTACAAGTATTGCATGACTTATTTTATTAGTTTTAATTAAATTTTTATTACAACAGGTTTTATCCTTATCACTATGCCCCCTTTGCGTCTGATCTCAATGGCCTTGGTGAACTTGATATTAGCTTTAAGCTGGGTACTCCATTCAAACCATTTGACCAGCTTTTAGGAGTCTTTCCTGCTGCAAGGTTTGCTTGTTGCACAACTTATTTTTGTAAGGAGTTGTAGCTTCCTAAATTCATTTAGTGTAACATTGGAGCTGTGATATCTGCAGTTCTCATGCTCTTCCTGAGCCATATAGGAGACTTATGACAGATCCAAACTCACCAATCATTGATTTTTATCCAATTGGTATGTCTTTAACAAATTGGGATATTAATTTAAGTTTTAGAAGTTCCACTATATTATGAATATTGTTCCCCGTTTAATATCAGTGTTGTGTCTCAGACTTTGAAGTGGACATGAATGGAAAACGCTATGCTTGGCAGGTCCAATCCTGATTTACCCTTGCCTTTTTCTTCTGTGTTTCCTATACATGGTTGCATCATAGCTCATACAATACCATCCTTCCTCTTTGCAGGGTATTGCTAAGTTGCCTTTTATTGATGAAGGGCGCCTTCTGGCAGAAGTTCAAAAGATTGAAAACTTTTTAACAGTATGTCTCTGTTCTCTGAATTTAAATTCACATTTGGTCCAATTTGCCGTTCCCAACTCTCACCCCTTCCCGATGTTTACTAATTTTCTCCATATCCTATTTCTATTAAAAAATTAAAAGCCTGAGGAAAAGCGAAGGAATGCTACAATGTTCGACTTGCTCTTTGTGAATTCTTGTCATCCTCTATCTGCTTGCATAACCACACTCGGCAACAAGTGTAAAAACATGTCAGACAGTGAACGGGCTGTTTTGAAGGAAAGAATCAATCCGAAAGAAAGGTTGGTACTGATGGTTTGCAATTGTTAGGATATTTATCCTATTTATCATGCTTATATTGTGTCAAGGGTTACCCTATTTATCATGATTGTGTCTAGGGTTATCTTATTTATCATGATTATATTGTCTCTAGGGTTATCCTAATTATCATGTACTCTTATATCAATTTATTCTTATAAATAGAAGATTACGAGAGGGATCAATCAAGCCTTCAAGAATTATTTTACAGTTTCAATCTCAAGTGCAATTTCCCAACCATATTTTTTGATGATGATAAGGTTTTAATAAAATTTCCTTCTGATCGTAGTAGTGGATTTGTTGCATCTGATGGGCATTATTTATGGCCATGAGTTTCATTATGATATTGCAAGCCATAATATATGATTTGTGATTAGCATTGAAGCACTTCAAACCCACCAAAAAACTAAGAAAGTAAGGGAGGATAACCAAACACTTCAATACACTATCTATCCAGCATCCCATATTATTTGATTTGAGGCTCTGGCACCGTACATACCCAATCCGAATCAGGTCACCACCTCAAAGAGTTGATTTCTTGATGACTTTCGCTAACAACACTTGGTGTAATTTCACCCAATTTCCTTGTTTGTTAGAACCTGATACAACCAAAAAATATGTTGGGCCAAGAAATGAAGGAGCAAAGGAAATGGGGACAAGTTTATGTTAGGAGAAAAAGAAAGGGGGTTGAGGTGGACACAAATTAGTAGCAAATTAGTTAGGCACAGAGAAATTGGAGGATTTTCGAAGATTGCCCTTTTTGTGAGGTTTTTCGTTTGTGTCTTTATAGTGTCAGAGGAGTGTGTGTGTGGACATTCTGTTTTTGGACAAAATCAATAGTGGAGAGTACCTTTTGGGTCTCTTGAGGAGCTTAGCTTTGGGCAGTAGGATATTCCTTCTGTATTTGCTTTGATTTCAATGAAACAGGATCAGTCATCC
This sequence comes from Vigna umbellata, assembly GCF_029865625.1. Taxonomy (NCBI): domain Eukaryota; kingdom Viridiplantae; phylum Streptophyta; class Magnoliopsida; order Fabales; family Fabaceae; genus Vigna; species Vigna umbellata. Next base: position 84,087,940 of record NC_142165.1, on the reverse strand, counting down.
TTTCTTTATTCTTTTTTCTTCTTATTTCATTACTTATTACTGTGGTTTCCTATCATTTCTGGTCTGACCTGTCGGATACTTCATTCGAGGGGTGAATGGTTATCACTCGAGAAAGCAAGGAGAACCAGTGATTTCGGGAACTATGGAGGATCAGGTAGGGTATGTGGAAGAAGTTACTCGAATGAAAGCGATCATGGAAGAGTTGCGTTTACAAGCATCTTAGAATCATTCATCACTAGAAGGGATGAGAAAAGAAGCTGTAGAAAATCAAACAAAAATGATGGAGTTGATGACGGGGAGTTTAGAGAAGAGGATTAATGAAGAGGATGAAGGTTCGGTGGGAAACAAAAAAACAGCCCAAGGAAAACACCAAGGCAGGAGCAAGCTTGACTTCCTTAGAAGGAGATGCTCTAGCGGAGTTTCGACAATCGGTAAAAAGGATTGAGTTACCAACGTTCAATGGCGAAGGTCCTGCTGGATGGATTTCAAGAGCGGAGATTTATTTCAAGGTTCAGGAGACCAGCGAGATGGTGAAAGTGAGACTGGCTCATTTGTGTATGGAAGGAGGGACAATACACTTTTTCAACTCTTTTTTAAATGATTATGATCTTTTGTCATGGCATAATTTGAAGGAGTTGCTTGAACTTTACGGAGGAATGGGGGATGGGAGCGTATATGATAAGTTGACGACGTTGAAGCAAACAGGGAGCATGGATGAGTATATTGGACGATTTGAATGTTTGATCGCTCAAATTCCAAAACTCCATGATGAGTAATACTTCTCGTACTTTACCCATGGGCTGAGGGAGGAGGTTTGGGCTAAGGAGCAAAGTTTACATATCGCGAATCCTCTAACCAGAGGACGTTTGATGAATGTTAGTTGTGCCGTTGACTAGGAAGTTTCAGGGTGAAACAGAGAGTGGCAGAGGCGAAGTGAGACGCATGTTATAGGAGGTGATAATTTGGGTCACAAAACCAGATCCAACATAATGGGACGAGTGGGTCAGAAAGGGTATGGAACTAATGGATGGAGTAATGGGTCAGGCCCAAACTAGAAGGGTGGTGCAAATGACAAGGGGTCAGGGGGAGCACGTGAGAGGTGCGTGCGTCACTTATCCTATTAGGATTTGGTGGATAAGAAAAAGAAAGGGCTCTGTTCCAAGTGTGGTGGGCTGTATGGGCCAACTCATCAATGTCCAATCAAACAATTGAGGGCCATAGTGGTTGAGAATGAGATTCAGGTCGAGTTTGAAGATGAAGAAAAAACCCTAAAGAGCGACAGCATGGGTGAAACAGAGGAAGTCGATGGAGTTTGCGGTGCCATCAGTCTCTACGTGCTGGAGAAAGAGACTCAAGATGCACCCAGAACAATGAAACTAAAAGGCATGATCAAAGGAATACCTCTCCTCATCCTGATAGATTCAAGAGCGTCACATAACTTTGTGTCGCGAAGGTTAGTGAAAGCAATGTTATGGGGATGGAAGAACACACGGAGGATGTGTATACTGATGGGAGATGGGCATCAAACAAAAACAACAGGGGTTTGTTGAGGGTTGAAGATTGTTCTGAAGATAGGGGAGTTCGTAGTGGATGTGTTTTTATTCGAACTTGATGATATTGATCTTATCCATGGCATGGCATGGCTGGAGTCATTGGGAGAAATGTGGGTAGATTGGAAGAAGCAAATCATGAAGATTAATTTTGCCCAAGGAATTAAAGTGCTTAGAGGGACAAAGCAGACCGAATCCTTGAGTTTTAATCTCTGCAAGTTTGAAATCGAAGGGGAGGCTAAGAAAGAAGAAGCAAGTCAAATTTTGTTGGAAGGATTAAAACAAACGTTGGGTCAATATGGAGATGTGTTCAAGGAACGAAAAGGCCTATCTCCAAAATGCTAGAAGGAGCATTGCATCAACCTACTTCCAGGGAGTGCACCAGTTAACGTGAGGCCTTACCGTTACGTTTTTCACCAAAAAAATGAGATAGAGAACCAGGTTCATTCATTGCTGGTTGTGGGGCATGTCAGCATAGTCAGAGTGCATTTTCTAGTCCTGTAATCTTGGTGAAAAAGAAAAACATTCATTGGTGCATGTGTGTGGACTATAAGGCATTGAACAAGGGGACGATACCTGACAAGTTCCCAATCCCGGTAATTGAAGAGCTCTTGGAAGAGTTGCATGGAGCTAAGTATTTCAAAGTTAGATCTCACTTCAAGGTACCATCAAGTTAGGATGAGGGAGCAAGACATAGAGAAGACGTCCTTCTGAACCCATGAGGGACAATAAGAGTATCTGGTAATGCCTTGCGGACTCATGAACGCTCCAAATACACCCTATGTTTCATGTTTCTTTGCTCTAGAAGGCCATTGGAGAGTATAAAACAGCAGAAGGACTGCCAACAGGGCTCGAAGAGGACCAATCAGATATGTTACTACCTTAAAATGTGTTGGCTGCTCGAAGCATACTCAAGGAGGGAGAAAGGGTTAACCAATGGCTGGTGCATCGGCTGGGAAAAACAGTAGAAGAAGCACTGTGGGAGGATGAGATGTCAATGAAGACCCAATTCCCAACCTTTAGTCTTGAGGACAAGACTATCTTTCAAGAGGGCTGTATTGATACTGCCAAAAAATGTTGGGCCAAGAAATGAAGGAGCAAAGGAAATGGGGACAAGTTTATATTAGGAGAAAAAGAAAGGGGGCTGAGGTGGACACAAATTAGTAGCAAATTAGTTAGGGAGAGAGAAATTGGAGGATCTTAGAAGATTGCCTTTTTTGTGAGGTTTTCCGTTTGTCCCCTTTATAGTGTCAGAGGTGTGTGTGTGTGGACATTGTTTTTGGACAAAATCAATAGTGGAGAGTACCTTTTAGGTCTCATGAGGAGCTTAGCACTCGGCAGTAGGATTATTCCTCTGTATTTGCCTTGATTTCAATGAAACAGGATCAGTGATCCTTTCTTTATTCCTTTTTCTTCTTATTTCATTACTTATTACTGTGGTTTCCTTTCAGAATCCTTCACCAATCAGAAACCATTATAGCTAACCCTTTTTGAGACACTGACAACTAATTGATTAGCAACCATCAACTTGGGAAATCCTACCTTAAAAGCTTGTTGTTAAAGGGAGTAACCATAGTACTAATTTCAAGTCCATGTTATGCCCATAGCTGACGTTTTGTCATTTGTGTCAGTGCTGGACTGGAATTAGCACTACTCTATGATTAGGTACTTAAATGCTTAGATATGGCACATTGTTGCGGGAAAACGTACTAAAATATGATGATTAGATTGGGACTTGCTGTAGACTTTGAGGGAGGATGTTATCTTGGAGTAGCAAAGTTTGAAAAGTTAATGATTTTTTTTTCCCAAAGACAAGCACACTATAGGCTGCTATAGAAGTTCACAGCAGTTTTCAAATGCATGAAACTGTCAAGTTTGTAAACTTTTTTCAAATTTGAGATTTTCATATATATTCAAATTTGAAATTTTCATACACACACACACACACGTATATTCAAATTTGAAATTTTAATATCTTGCTGGACTATTTTCTGATGTTATTTAGGAATGCATGCAGTGGTGGAATGAATGGTTACATATCCTTATGTGGTGGAGAACCTTGCCCTCCTATCTTTAGGTCTTCTATTGCAAGCATGGAAGATATCACGGACAATCATGTTATGTAAGTCTCTCGATACTGGATATAATTTCGTTAGGACACCATTTACGGTGAAACTTGCTATGATTTATCTTATCTGCCCCTTGTTGCTCAGATGTGCAATATATAGACTGCCAGATGCACATGAACACATTACCCGACCACCACAAGGAGTTAAATTTCCAAAAAAGGTATCAAATTTAGTAGCTTCGTATTTATACCCTCTAATTTCCAAGTCCCATTCCCTTTTTAATTTTCAATTTCAACGTTTGCCGCATAAAGACACTGGTCTGTTTAAAGCATTGCTCGTGTTTCATCTACTTATTCTGTAACGTATTTGAAAAATTGAGTTATGTGCTTTGTATACAGATTGTTACAATTGGAGATCTACAACCTGATCCTGTTTTATGGCATCAAGATTCAGGTAGGAGACACCATGCTGAAAATTGGAGGTAAGACTTTGTTTTATGCATTGTTTTGATTACACGTGAAATAGTTTGGAGCAAAGAAACGAGGAGGAATGAAATGTAAATAACTAAAAAATATAAGGGAAATAAAGTAAAAGAGTTTAATGTGGATAAATAAAACAGTGAAAATAAATAAATAAATAACTTATCAAAAGTATTTTTATATTAATTACGAAATTAAACATCTTTTTTCTTAACAGTTTCTTTTTAAATTTCATGTTCTATAAATATTTATTAAACTTTTTAATAATAAAAATAAAAAACCACAAATCCTTTCGCCTTCATCCCATTTGAGGGGATTTACTTCGTCATGGGTTTCTCTGATTTTTGCCAATTTTCTGTTCTATTTCTATTTAATATAACTCATTAGTCACACAATCCCTTTCGCTTCCCTCCCTCCCAATCACCCATTTAAACTTATGATTTACTATATCTATGCATCTTTAATCCATCTAGTTGGCTAGAACTGAGTGGTGGTCCGGTTTTTTATTTCAGGAAAAACCCTCCAGGATCTATTTCTGGTCGAGAGCTTGGAGATGCTGCACATAGACTCGTTGTCAATTCCTTACAGGCAAAGGTTGACACTACTGGTTACCGCCACCGCCCGCATAATGGACCTCCTAAATCTAATCCCGCACCAGACGGTCATCGACAACCAGTGTCTTCCTATGGTTATGAATCACGCCCAGGACACGATGCAATCCCACCTTACAATGCTGTCCCTACTGCTCAACAATACCCCCCACCACGTGGGGCGTACAGTCCTCGTCAGCAATCAAATTCTAACCAAAAAATTGACTATCATCATCCTAGATCACATCATCATGAAAGAAATCACCATTCGAGGCATGGATACCAATCATCAGGAAATCATCAAAATGCTAGTCATCATCGTCATGAAGTTAGTCACCACAGCCGAAACAACGGGAGTGGGCACAGGGAGCATGGCCATCATTCGTCCAATCACTATTCTTCATTAGATAGACGAGGGAACAAGGATGCAATGCCACCACCTTACAATCGCAGATAATTTCATTCTTCCGGGGAATATTATTCCCCACGAATTAAAAGTTGTTGTACCATATATTTTTCTCTCAATTAGATGAGGTTGGAGAGCTGGACTTGCGTGTTGTACTGTTATGTCTAGTCGAGACAATAGTTATAAACCAATTTTCCGTTGAGTAGATGAATCTGAGAAATTTTATCCGCTATAACTTAGGTTTGATAACATTTTCCCTACATGATATATTGGTTATTCAATTGGTTGATTTCTCCTGGGACTAGATTGCTTATCTCTTGAATCATTTCTACTTTCAGTTTCTGACGCCTGTTTATTAGTTTCTACTGATGTATTGAACATGTAAATGATGCATAATTATATAATAAAATCGATTTAATCAATGAGTACTTCAGTTACATTCACTTTGTTTGGCAGAGAGAAGATACAAGTTAATAAAATAGATGATAAACTAGATAGATATCGGAGATGTTTAATTTAAAAGAAACGAAGAAATGAGAGAAGTAGATAATTAATTGGATATAATATCATTTTGTAAAATCATTTCTACTCAGTCACCAAGCATCATGCATGATTTAATCTAACAACTTGTGACTTTTTTAGTACTTGACTTGAGTTTGTCTAAGCTTCACTTTGTTTGTGTTTACTTTAGATTTCAAGCTCCATTTTCTTTATGCTAATTGTACTTTTGCTAGGCTTTGCTTTCACTCATTGAATAAACATTAGTCATATATATATATATATATATATATATATATATATATATATATATTGACATTAAGAAACATGGTTGCCTAACCAGATATTTAATCTAACAAGCCTATCTTATGTCTAGTGCTTATTTAAGAATATATTATAATAATCTTTTAACTATCTTGGAACATGATTATGCTGATTTATCTTTCTTGTTTCATTATAAATTTTATTATCATCAAAATTTATTTTTTTTGTTAGACTTGTCTAATAGGATTTTCTAACATCTAATGCTAATAAAAATGGAGTTTTTGGAGAGGGAACTCATCCAGAGACAAGAGAAGAGCATAGGCATGCATGGAGTTAAAGAATCACTTCCATTTTCATCCATTCCACTCTTTTGATCCATTTTTTGTGCTACTTATGTGTAGGAGTAACTAAATCTCCTATTCATCGGGGGTATGATGTAATATATCTAAACTTGATGTAGTTTTCTCTTATGGAATATAATTTCTTTTATGACTCTTATGTTTTTTTCTTGTTCTTCATGTGTATTATGGATAATATGTTATTTTGTGGTATGTAAACACTTCATATTGCTTTAGAACTTGAACAATGATAGAACAACTTATAGGTTTGGTTTTAGACATAATAATCTCTTGGTCATCCTAAAAGTTTTTTCTTAATGCAAATATTGTGTTAAAATAACTAAGAGATTATTATTTTCACACATAGGCTTATAACTTGTTTCTAAGGTTTAGTTATGTTACAAATATTTTGTGTAAAGTATTAAATAGAGTTTAGTTCATGAAATCCAACTCCAACAAATATTTGCACTGATTGATTAACACAACTTTAATTTACTATACTTTTATGCTTCCATTTTAATTTTTCAAATAGATTTATGTTAGACATCATTATGAACTTTGACATTTAAGTTATGGTGACACCTCAAAGTCCATTCTATCATTTACCATCACATGAAAAATATTATTCAAAATAAAAATAAAGATAAGAGAATACAAAAAGTATGGAACACCACATCAAACCCATTATAAGAAATTACATTGCACAAAACATAAGCAACCTATACTTATTATGAAAAAAAATCTAAAGAAATAAATGATGACAAGATACTAAACCGCTTATACTCGTGTCTATGTGTAAAAACCAAAATAACTAACTTATCAATACAATGATTACCTTCACAAAAAACACGAGAAACCTTAAACTAATATACCAAATGAAATACAAATACATGCATCATCTTTCTTTAAGATCTTAAGGTTTGATCCACACAACTTTGAAAACTTTCGATTTAATTTCATCTCTTACAAAATTTGAACAACAATGTTTATATCATTAGTCTGAATTAATACAAATTTAACAATTAGTTTAACTGACATAAATCTATTAAGAAATGATATTCAAACTTTTCAAAATACTACTTAAACATTGGTTCACTTGCCAATAAATTAACAAATATGGCACATTGATGGCTCTGGGTCAAATGATCTTAATTTTGAGATTTGGGATAATGTAGATTTACTAATGATAATGTACATGTGACATTAAATGGTTTTTGAGATTAGACAAAATTAAATTTATTATTATTTTGCTAAAGAAATTTGAAATGACCTAATTAATGTCTTTTCTTTGGAAAAAGATATTATTAATTGTTGTGACATTAAATGTTGGATGTTTAATACTAAACAAAGTTCTCTTTCGATGTCATAGATTATTGAATAGATATTGGATCAAACTAGATTTGCACCCAAATTTGAAAATGTGTAGAACACATACTACCACATATACTCTACTACCACATATACTCGTTGAAAGAGGAAGAATATTTTAATTTCTACTCAGCTAGATGAGCCACAATTATGTGGGTTCATCAACCTTGAAAGCCACTGGCCCAATTACCTGTCAAGACCCAACCACGAGTTTCAATCCTTTTGGCTATCCATGCATGCTCTTAGTTAGGAGACATCGATACCCGACATTCAGACTGAGATATCTGGTTCTCTGTACCCGGTACCCTACTATGTTAAGGCTATAGACCTTACTTGGAAAGGTAAATAAACCTTTAACTCTACATAGTACATAAAATATCTTATAAAACTTTAATGTATTTTTTATATATTCTATATATTTAGTATCCTAATTTCTTTTATACACTTATATAAATATTTTAGCATCCTAATGGAATAGTTTGTAATCTTATAAACGTAGATTTCATCGATAACTGTGTAATTTATCTTAGAAAATGTAAGAAAATAAAATAAATTAATTATAAAGTATCATATTAAACAATATTCATAATCAACCATAGTAAAATAAAATTGTTATAGTATTCGATCGCTTAAAAAAAGGTATGAATTGGATTTTTTAAAATCTAATTTGGATATAATAAAATAGATTGGATCAATAATATAGATTCATTCTAACTACATTTTGTTTTTTTAATGCAATTTAAATTGGATTAAATCTAGATTGAACCCATTTTTTTAATTAGATTAAAGTTGGTGACATCGATTTAATATACTTGATTATTAAGTTTATTAGACATGGTTAGGTCAATTTGACTTGGTCTAAACCTAGTTGATTCATGTTAACATGGGTCTCGCACCTTAATATTGGTCAGAATTGACTTGAGTCAACTTGGGCCTTGAAAATTTGACTCGACCAGAGCTCATGCCAATAGAACTCTACTTGGACGTGGACCAACTTGACTTGACTTAGGTCTAGGTTGACTTGGCTAGACCAAGGCTCCAATTGACTTGGTTCGACCCTATGCTTGGGATGATTCGACTTGACCCTTTGGCTTGGACCGAATCACCTTGACCTTCAGCCTTAGCCTATTAGTCCCAAATTTTGATCTGGGTTGAGTCGTCTTGATCTTAAGTTGAAGCCAAGTTGTCTCTACCTCCTGCCATACTTATGAGGATCTAAAAAATAGTTTAAGAGTAGAAGTGATATTATTGATGACACTCAATTATTTTATTATTAAAAAGTTAATGTATAAATAATTTTTTTATTAGTCTAGTTTCATAATATAAAAACCATAATCTCTTTAAACCCTTTACTATAAATCTTTCTCTACAATTTCTCTAAGATTTTAACCCCATCTTTCACTTGTTTGAATATTTGAGCCTACCTTAGGACTCTTGAGGTAGAGGGTTATACAATCAATTGATCAAAAGTGTGATTAGAGTAAGTATACCTTTTGCGCTTTTTCTTGAGTCTGTTCTAATATGCTTACATGTGGCTTATATGAAGCTTGCATGTGACTCTAGCTAACTCAAAGAGAATCTTTGTTCTTTTGTGGGTATAAAGGTATGTTCAAATCATTGATATGAGTATTCTTTGTGTAGTTAGAACTACCTATGAAAGTTATGTTGTGGGGAAGTGATGAGTGCATATTTATGCCCTCATTTAGCCTTTAATATTGGATTCTTAATTGGTTTTTGTACTTTAATAGAATATTTTAATTAGGATTTGTTATAATTGGGTTTATTCAGCATGTGATACAAAAACATGTTAAAAATATTTTTTTAGTTGCATAAATGCTTTTTGGATATTTTGAGGAGTGTTAGTTGCAACTAAGTTGAGCTCATTAAGGTGTGAAAATGAATTAGTTAAAGTTTTATGACCTTAAAGATATATCCAAGAATAAAAAATAATCAAGACTACAAGAAGTCTATTTAAGCATAACATGAAAAAAATGAAGAAATTTGGCCAAGTCAAAAAGATGGAACAGTCAATAAAAATTGGATATTGCGGATTTTTTTTTCTACAAAAAGGCTTTGATAATTGATAAATGTTTATGATAAAATATAATCTAGAGAAAATATATCTTAAGATATTTTATTTGATATTGTTAATTAATTACATTATTTATCTATATCAGTAAATATAAAAAGATAATATTTTCCAAATCTTTTTGAATTTAGAAAAGATATTATCAAATATTTTTATATCTCCACAACAATCAAATATATCTTGAAGATATTAGATTATTTAGAAGATAATTGAGGGATATTACTTATCAGAAATGAGATTATAATAACAAAAAAAAGCCCAAAACAAAGCCATATGTAGAGAGACTGAGGAAAACACAACGATTATGGGGGTTCAAATTTCGTCCTCTCTCTTCTCTCACATGCTTCACCCTATCTTCTTCTATTTTCATGTCATTTCCAAATTTCATGGAGTGTTAAACCTCTCGGGTTGATTATGTTGTAATTTCTTAACTAGATCATGAGGTTAAATGAATAAATTTGTTTATTTTTTTATTCTTGTGATTTATTTTTATCTATCTATTTTGCTTCTTAATCAAGTAAAAGTAATTATTTTTACATTATAGCAAGTAAGCATGATTTTAAATCTATATAACATATCAATCATATGAGTCTAAGGGTTTTTAATTTTAGTTGAAATTTTTCTTTGATTAAATTTAGAAACTTTCATGTGGTTGAATGAGTTTTAGCCAATAATTGAGAATATACTTTGATTAGTAGTAAAAACTTTAATAAGAATTAATCAAGAATTACTTTGGTTAATTAACTTCTTACTTGATATAAGAGGTAAAATAATAGGCATGATTAGGCACAATAATATTTAATTAAGAATGTACTTTGTTTGTGATTAATCTACAAAGTTCTTGCTTGCTTTTAACTGAGAATGTACTTTGGTTAATAGTAAGAACACCAACAAATTAATTGAGAATCTACATTAATTAATTTGAAAATCTAAGACAATAATTAATTGAACAATAATATTTAGATAACCAATGATGAATCCTATTTTAAAAAGTAGTGAAACAACCTATTTTCTTTATCATTGTTTTTATCTTTTTAAATATTTTTATAATTTTTTTCTATCTTTTGTTATTTTGTTGTTTAATCTTTTATTTTCTTTTATTATTTCTATTATTTTATTTGACTAACCTCTTTTGTATAGTTTTTATAAGAACTAATTTGTTATAAATCAATTGTGTGTTCCCAAACAAATTAGGGTTGAATTTGCTCTTTCTATTTTATTGGCTACTATGAATAGTGAAGTTGTTGTAAGGTTTAATACCATCTTTGGTCCCTACTTTTGTTGGATAATGTCAATTCAGTCTCTATTTTTAAAAGTGTGTTTGGAATATGTTCATAGTTAGTAAAATTTGCATCTAATTTGTCCCTTCTGTTAAGTATAACCAAACCGAGTTAATGGATTGATGATCTGGCACCAGTTATTGGCAACGTGTCAATATATTATTTTTTGTGTACTGACGTGTAACTAACTTACAGAAGATATGGTGTTTTATTTGGATATGATTTTTAAATTTGGGAAAAATGTAATTTAGGGCTGCTTAGGGGTTCTCTTCCTTCACGGCCAAACCCAGTTTTGGGTTCTTCTCCTTTCTTTGTTCATTCTTTCTCTCGGACAAAAGTCAATCCTGAGACTCTTCTTCTCCCACTAGAAGCGGATTAGGGGAGCACGAGCACCCACCTTCATCTTCTCTTCACTCAATTTCTACATCTTTTGTTCTCGGTTCGTGCCGCAAGGGTAGAAAGCTTCATTTCTCTTTTCTTTCTTGGTTCTGGGTGGGGGGTTTTTGCACGTTGGGGATGTGAGTTTGGGTGGCTAGGATGCGAACTCCTTTCTCGCGGCGCAGTGAGTCTTGCAGCAGCGGCGCCTCTGCGATGGCTCGATTCTTGACGTATTTGCGATGCCAGAGTCCCTGTTTAATGGCGTCATCGTGAAGAGCGGACAGGCGTTTCGTGGTGTGGTGGTCTCCGTTCTCTGGTGTTTCTGCGGCGATAGGGCTTGCGTAGGGATGCATCGCGGTTTTGAGGATTCATACGGTCATTTCTAGTTTGCGATTTGGGGTTGTTCCTGTGGTTCTATTATTCTCTGCAGGATGGCGGCCCAAGGTTGAGGGTTTTGATCTTGTAATTTAGGGGGTTTTATTTTAGGGTTTCTGTATTTGGGAATTTTTCCTTTAAATTTTTGTTCTTGATTTTCTTGATTTTTTGATGTTTCGATTGAAGGAGTTGTGAATTTTGTTTTCAATTTGGATTATGGGGTTTTCCTATCATTGCTTTCTCATTTTGGAGTTAGGGTTCTGCATTTAGGGTTTCTAATTCTCACGTTTTTGGATTCTGGTTGACGGTGGTGATGCAAGTTTGCGGCAATGGGGAGCTGATGGGTGTGGCCAATGGGTGTCGCGATGGCTCCGGCAAGGTTGGAATGTGGTTGATTCAAAATTTGGAACCTAAATCACATTTTCCCCAAATTAAAAAACTTTATCCTAATAAAACACCATATCTTCTCTAAGTCACTTACACGTCAGCACATAAAAAATAATATATTAACACATTGTCAATAACTGATGCTAGATCATCAACCCACTAACTCTGTTTAGTTACAGAAGGGACAAATTGGACGCAAATTTTACTAATTATGGACTTATTCCAAACACTTTTAAAAATGATGACTGAATTAACATTATCCAACGAAAGTGGGGACCAATCCAAACACTTTTAAAAATGATGACTGAATTAACATTATCCAACGAAAGTGGGGACCAAAGAGGGTATTAAACCTTGTTGTAATTTAGTAGTATTAATTTGATCGTATCAATAACAATGTTATCAAATTTGGTGTCGTTGCCTAGGAACACAATTAAATTTGTTATCATTTTGATTCTTATTTTATTTTATTTTTGTTTATCATTAACATTTTATTTTTTTTCGCTATCATTTATTTTACGTTATTTTCTTTAGTTATTTTAGTTTAGTAAATTTGTTTTTTGGTTTTTTTATCATAACTTTTCTTTAAGGAATTTTGTTGGAAAATTTGTGAAACTAGTTAGTGAACACTTTGACTAAAAAAAGATAAGATACTTAAGTTGTTCCTCAAGACACACTTCTGTTTCCTAAAAGTTTATTCAATAAGCTTTCAATTTTTATTTTTTATTTACATTATATTTATATACTATAATTTAATTATATTTCTAACTAAGTGTGAAAAAGAGTTGTTTTTATACTTATAAATGAGCTCAATCTTGTAATTATTCATGTTGTTCCTCATTGAAAAGTTGTAATAGGTAGTAGATTGTTATGTAAAATATTGTACAGGAAATGGTGTATTATTTAGACTCTGTCAGCCAATTTTCGCAAAGCGAAAGCCAAAATTCGCACTGCCAAAAGAAGAAAATTCGCATAGCGCACCAGTACCTGTGCGCTGAGCATCAGTTAAAGCAGTTAAGAAAATTCGCATAGCGCACCAGTACATGTGCGCTGAGCGAATTAATGAATTTAAGTGGCTTTAAAAGACGTGACAGAGCGACAGAAACATCCTCTCTTCTAACAAAAGTTGCGGACAAAAGAAAAAAACGAAAACATCTCAGGAACTTCCGAAGACTACTTCAAGGCATGAAGACATCATTGTTGCAAGGGATTGCTTCAAATGTGTACGTTTTAGATGACTAGGAGTAGTTAAATTTCTCTTTCGTTGGGATTGGATGTAATGAACTCAATGTGATTTAATTTTGCTGTTCAATATATCGTTGTTCGTTCATATGCTCTTTCTTGAATTTATTATCATTTACTGGAAAGTAACTTTGAACATAAACGTAGATAGATCACTTAAGTGATTGGGATCTAGGGATAGACTCAATAACTTGATCATTCTTAACATCAGACTTAATGCAAATTGTATGTTAAATTGACTAAGGGATTATCATTTTAATATATTAATTTAGAACTAGTTGGTAAGGGATTAGGACTAGTATGCCTTGATGTGAATGTTTGAATGAAGTAATGAAATATTGAACAGAGTTTTATATTCATATGATTCATGAAACCCAATTCCAACTAAGTTTCTTTTAAATATAAATTCCTTGCACACCAACTGTTTGATAAAATACCAAAAATAGCTTCTTGTGTTGTTTTGTGCATTTTGACATCTAATTGAGTTATAAAAGGAAGAATTGTCATGTGTTGCACAAGTCCCTTGAGAGACGATACTTTTACTTATTCACTGTATTACTTGGAACGATTTGGTATACTTGCCAAAAAGTTATCACTTATTTGAATTTTTTAGTCTAATCACATACTTTAAATCATCAATTTTTTTAAAATACATGTAATTAGGCTATATTGTGAACGAGGGAATTCTATTTATTTTTTAAATTAACTGTGATAAAAACAATATAAAAAATCTAATAAAAATATAAATATAATTATTTATAGTATTTAAAATAGACGATAAAAGAAAAATACCATTAAAAATAAATAACTGATATTCAAATATTTGGTTTAAGAAGATAAAAATTATTATATCCATAAATTAATACAATAAAGGAAAATTAGATTATTTATTAGATTACAAACAAAAGAATATAATTAGCTTTATAGGAAATATTATAAAAGGAAAATAAAATATTTGACAAAAATAAATATAATCATTTGTTGATGAAGTTGAAATGGGATGAAGTTGAAATGAGACGAAGTTGTGTTCATGTTTTATGGTTGAAGTAGTGATGGTAGAGCTAAGAAGTTCCTCCTCATGGAATTGCATGTCAAAATTTTTATTCTGTATGGCAATAAAGAAATTTGACTCTTAAAGGAACATTTTCTGAGCGTTCACTCATGACATCACCAATGCTGGAACAAATCCATGTAGCATTAAATTTTTGCAACCACATCAAGATTCAAGAGACTTTAATCATTAAATTTTCTTGCAAGTTGCAACTACTTTTACAGTTTTTTGTAGTTACTTTTATAGCATAAAGCATATACCATAAACATTCAAAAATAGCATCTACAGTGAATTATTGACAAGGAAATAAAATTTTGATCATATATATGGGTAAAATAAAAAGGTAAGAAACAAATGCAATTAAGGGAAATAAAAAGAACTTGTGCTTACATATAGGACCAAACAATGGAGATATATGTATATGCCTGATACTGAGAAAAATTGACTGATATATATGAACTATTATTATAAGGCTATAGGGAATAATAAACTTTCAGAATTTACAGCAGAAAAGGCGGTGCGTCCAACCCTGCTGTTTACTGCGACGCCTACTACCAGATTTTGTCAACCTTGCTGGACTGCTATTCCATTCTGATTGTAATCTGCAAGAACCAGAAGCAAATCAGTGTGTTCATTTTTCAATGCTTAAAGAAGAACTAACAAGTTTTGAGGCATTTTTTTTTACATGGGAAAGGCAAAGGACCGTGAGCTAGCTGTGCTGCTATCTGATCGAAGAGAGATGCTACCACAATAAGGTAGAGGTCCTAAGTACCCAACAGAGAAGGAACTTGACTCGTCTAATCTTGGAAAAACTTGATCTTTTACACCCTGCTCGTCAGAGTTCACACCTGCATCTTGAGTTTGACCACAATTACAGTCACTAACTTGACTACTTCCATGACCCGAATGATCTAACTTATGGTCCATGTTTGCATTCTGCTGCAGTGAACTACTACTGCCAAGGATTTTAGTTTTTGATTCCAAAGCTGGACTAGAAAACACTGCATCATTCTCAATCACAGTTTTGGACTTGTCAGGTTGGGAGTGAAACTCAGGGTCATTATCAACCTGCAATAATAATTAAAAATAAAGGATCTTTACTCCATTCACATGAGTGCTCTCACTCACATATATTCCTAAAGATGTTGTCATCAACATAAGGTGAATTTCGTTTAGACAATGCTCCATAATATATGGCAAGATATGGACTATGTGACATTGATGTTTAACTCATGCAAATTTCACACGGGAAAATTGTTGGATACCTTTGCGTGGTCGTGTCTGATTTCATCACCCTCAACAGTTGATGTCCTGGATTTCTCTCTGTCTAAATCTTGTAACAAAACGTTATCTTCAGGCACAACAATCTCCTTATACACATCAGCAAGTTTTCTAGTTGCACCTTCATTGAGCTGCATCAAATCCTTGGATTGTTCAGATTCATCTGTCACTGATGGATTTAATAAATTGATCCCAGCATTGTCTTTCACTGTTTCTTTACTTCCATAACTCCGAGAAGAATAAGTTTTGTGGATGTTTTCGTCTACTTTTCTCCAAAAAGTAATCTTATCGTTGGTATGGACTCCTTCATCCACACATATATCCTTAATAACGTTGTAACTAGTCTCTTTGTGACACATTATATGTTCTGGTTCACATGCTGTAACACTTTTGTCCATATATAGATCTGCAGAACCCTCTAATGAGCCTGTTTCCGCGAGTGAGTCATGGATTGGTGAATTGAAGGAGTTTTTCACCGATTCCGTATCATGGTGAAGCATCCCAAATGACTCTATTTCCTGCGAAGAATGGGGTGCTGCATCAACAGAGTCCCTGACCTGTGCTTCATAGTCATTTTCTAAATCAAGTTTAATTGTTGTCGAGAAATCTACTGACCCCATGTCACAGGGTGATAGAGTTGAATCCATTATACGTCTCTGTTTCGGTGGAGGCTCTAGTTTCGCATTCCTTTATTTTGTTGTGTTCTGATTTGCATCCAGTAGAATATTACATCACTGTCATTGGAGTCAAATGATTGAGATTCAAGGCCAAGGCCAATATTTGAATGTAAAGAAGCCAGTTCTAGTTCTGTACATACATTTTCAAATAGAAGAAAATAATTTGCTAGGTCCAATTTTCACAATAAAAATCACTTGATCATAAAACAAACACAATAAACAAGATAAAGGAATTCAGTAAATTCGTGTCAAGAAAGGTTATGTCATGGACTTGGAAGAATCATATTCAACAATATATGAATGGCAATAAGCAAACCATACTTGAAACAAGAAGTTATGAATCAAGACCAAACTAATTCAATAATATGCATAAGTTAACCCCTATTATCACAAAGAGAATGTGTTAAGTATAGCTGCTAGAGACAATAAAAGTACCAAAAGCAGAAACCAGAACTAAACTAAAAGTTTGTTACCTAGTTTCATTGTCCATGTAGAGTTCAAACCAATGAAAAACTTTCTGGTTTACAACAGGTATATTCAATCAACGAGACTAGCCAGATTACTAAATATATTATACGACCCTGAGAATCAGAAAACAGGAATAACTAGGTTAGTGTGAATGAAGCATCAAATCTTAAAAGTCCTAAAGTGACTCAAAAGATAACCTCTTTAAATCAAGAAGACAAAACAAAAGTGACATTTCACTATTCATAAAATAATTTAGATATTTGTTTTTATTTCAGCAGAAGGGAAACCATTTCTATCTTATAAAGACTGTAAGACCCTTTTTTCCACACATCTATTACGAACTTTTGATGCAAATAGTATTGATTAGAACCCAATTCGAACTAGAGTGCAATTCAAACATAAGCTTTAAGAATACTGAGAACTAATCAAATTGGGGGACCATATTATGACTTGAGCATCTCATATCCTCTCAGCATATCCCAATCATTAAGAGTACGAGTTTATGCTTATATGTAAAGTTGTAAAAGCATGTTCCTGCATCCTTTTTCTTTTATTAGTAAAAGATTTGGTTTTGGACTAACTGAATAGAATCCTAGGGTAGTACTCGATGTATAAAAGGACAAAGGGAAAAAGTTTAGAAATCCTAAACTTTTGGAAAAGCTTTTCAGCTACAAATATTCAAACTCAGATTGATTTGACACCATCAAATTCCCTACCAATATTTTGTCCTTTAGAGCTCTGATTGGATTGAGGTTTAGCCCTCAAACCAAATCAACACAAGTCTACAAATCCAGAAGAGTAGAGTGAAAATTCAAGGTCTGTTACAACGTATACACCTCAATCACATGATGGGAAAAAAAGGGAACCAGCACAACCGATATGAGAAATTAACATCAACTTGTCAAACCTTCTTAGCCCCATAAAACATATAATAATATGTGATATATATACATGGAATCACAAATGAAAGAAACAAAAATAGGACAAAAAACTACATCCAAGTCAATTACAAAGAAAAATGTAACTGCACTCACCACAAAAAAGGCCAAATGACAACAGAGATAGAGCTAAGACTTAAAATGTGGATAGCCATTTCACAGTTCACATAACAAACAGGTGGGGGGAGAGAGAGGAAGAGAGTACCATAGGCGACAAAAGAAACATTCCATGTTGAAATTAAAGCAGAAAACAATCAAGAATGGAGTGGAGTTGGCAACACAAAAGTAGGCAAAGAGAAGAAGAGGTTATTTCAAAGTGTATTATAGTTGGCAGTGTCTAAGGGAGAAAGGTATATAAAAAGTATTCTTTTCCTAATAACAAAATCTTGTGCTATTTATCTCATCTTATAATGTAGTATACTTTTGTAAGACAAATGTAAACAACATAAATCATTTTAATATAATATGAAGATATTCAGAAAGTATTCAATATTTGATCGAAATATCAACACGTATAATTGTAATTAAAAGATAATCATTATTTTGACTTAAATTCCTTCTAGTCTTTATAGTTTTCTAAACAGGAAATTTTGTTCTATATAAAAATTTAATTACACATTTATTTCTCTAAAATTTTAAAATAAGTAATCCTACTCCATGGATAATATTTTCTATAACCAGTAACAGAAACTATTGACATGTTATTTGGTTTTGCATTTAATGTGAAGTATAAGAGGGGACCAATGTATATTTAATAGGTATTGTTAGAGCTTTAAATTAGGACCTTATTTTTTATCTCCTTCTGACATCAAAAATTTAATTTCACACCAAAACGTTGTTCTCTTCTGTCGTTTTACAACCTCCACAATCTTATTCCAGTCTCTGTCTCTCCTAGAATAAATGGTCTTTTGTAAATATTAAACATTTATGATGTTCTTTTTAACTACTTTATTCAAGAGTGGTTGATACAACATTCCTTGAACATATTTGCATTAAAATTCTTTTATGATAACTATTATGTATTTTAAGAAGAAAACTTTGGTCAATTCACATGATTTTTCTTTTTTGGAGAATAATTAATATCACTTTTATTATTAGTTAATGCCATTTAATATATTTCTTAATTTTAATTTGAAATCTTAAATGTTGGTCATTTTAAAAATAATAATAATACCACCTTCATCTTCTTTTACTTGTATTCTAAGATTTTGATACCAAGAAATTCATTTTCCTTCTATAATATAATTCTAAAAGTTCTCATTATACATTTTTGGTTATATTTTGCCATAAGTGCAAAGTATTTGTAAGTGCATAACTAATTCCACTTTTGACCAAAATTAAAGATAAAATTGACAGAAAATAATAATTAATTATCTTGAATTTTGAAAACCAACATAAATAATTTTTTTTCTTCTAAAATTGACACTTGAAAAAGAAAGGAGTAATCTTTATTATATGATTTTGGTTATTTTTATTTAATTTATTACCTTAATACAATTAATTTGTGCTTTAATGTTTGCTCTTTTTATCCATTTTTCGTTTATGCATTCATTATTGAATTTTTTAAATTCTGTACCAGGGGGTGTCGGACGCCCTACGGAAGGACGCCCGCATAGACGGCGCCATATGTACTGATAGTGGACGTCTACCCAAAGTCAAACGTCCGCCCAGGATTTGACGTCCGCGCAAGATAAAATGTCCGTCCAGGAATCGAGACCGAACGAGCGGCCCAAGGTTTGACGCCCATTTGAGAAGTGGACGTCCGCCCAAGGTTGGCGCGTCCGCCCAATAATCTGGACTGAACGTCCAGCCATTCCAGAATCACGCGTCCGCCCAAGATGGGACGTTCGCCCAAGGATTGGACGTCCGCCCTAGAGCTGGACGTCCGCCCAAGGAGTGGACGTTCGCCCAAGAGCTGGACGTCCGCCCAAGATGGGACGTTCGCCCAAGGATTGGACGTCCGCCCAAGGATTTGACGTCCACCCAAGAGCTGGACGCCCACCTAGGGTAACATCCCTGACCGACCACCATTCCCAACCGACCCGCACATTGCTGATTACACGGTTAAATGCTAATGACACATTAAAGTCCTTAACGAGGATTAAGGTATTATTGGGCCGTTTCCAGGCCCCCAAAAGGTAAAAGCCCATTACAATTCACTATAAATAAAGGTCTCAGGTATGAACTCTAGACGAACTTGAATAACGATGCATACACGCATCATAATCGCTCTGTCATATTACTGACTTGAGCGTCGGAGTGCCTTTAGCAGGTACCCGGCCCCTCCCCAGCGTGGAGCAAGGACCATCCGCCAGGAGAGGAGGACGTCCGCCCGGTTTGGAGCGTGGAGCGAGCGTCCGGATTGGAGGACGTCCGCCAAGCTTGGAGTAGAGAGCGAGCGTCCGGATTGGAGGACGTCCGCCCGGCTTGGAGCAAAGAGAGAGCGTCTAGATTGGAGGACGTCCGCCCGGTTTGGAGCGTGGAATAGCGATCGTCCATCTTGGTGCCGCCCGTCAGTGCAGCTAGCTCCGGTTCGCAGGATTCAGCAACGTCCGCCCGGTCCATGTATCTTCGCCGCCCGCCCGTTCGTCTTCGACAGTAAGATCAAGATCAAATGCGTTTTTACAGGGTCCCCACCGATCCAGTCGAAACAAATTCAATTTGTAAAATTTACCTTAATATTTCCTTCTATATTCTGTTGATTTGAGTTTCTTCTTCAACTTATTTTGTTTGACTGAATTACAATATTGCTTTGTCTTTAATTTTTTCTCTCCAATTTTCGTCCTCCTATTATTTATTTCCTGTGGTTTTAGTTTCTACGTTTTAGGAAATTCGTAATATTGATTGAATCGTCAAGTTTACTCATGATTTTATATTTGGCTAATTACATTATTTATTAAGACGCCAATAACGTATATATAAGATTTAGGGTTCAATTTGCCGAAGAAAAGTGTATACAAAACTAAAGATTGAACCAGAATTGTGAACTTTTAAAATCTGAGAAAAAAAATTAGGAGTGCAAAATTGTTAATAAAAAATTGGAAAATAAAATAAATTTATTCTTAATTCATGATATATTTTTGTTGTTAGAGCTTAAGAGTTTCTTGTTTTGATTATATTCATTATAGTGTTATTCTTTCTATTTTATGATATTGTTTTTTAACATTGTATGTCAATACAATGTTTGAAACTTCTGTTCTAGATCCAGATAATATTAAAATTAATCTCGGACTCCAATTAACTTTTTAATGTTAAATTGAATTATTATTATTTTTCAATTATAATCAAGTTTGACCCAACTTAATTTCCTATTTAAAATTCAAACACTTAAGTAACTTACTTTTAAGATAGAGATGACTTCTAGCCATTACTATTAATAATTTTATTATTTTTCCAACTTCTCTGTTATTGTGTTTTCTAAATTGAAGAAATGCAAACATAAAAATTTATTACCAATTTCCATTAGTTTTCTACAAACATTGAGAGTTAGTATAAATAGTATAATCCTATAAGAAGCAAAGTAAAAATTATAGTAGAAAGAGAGAAAGAAAAAAGAAAAATAAAATTCATTACTTTATTCCGGCAGTTGAATATTGTCATTATTTTTAAAAAAGTTATTTTAAATGCATGCTTAATGACAGTTCAATAGTTAAGAGATTGCTAATAAAATTTAATATTTAATGAAGATATTATAATAGAACAAATTTTATAATATTCTGAAAAATTACAGACAAAAATGCGAAAAAAAATGGAAGTAGAATTCAGAAAAAAAAATACGTTAATAAATACAATTAAGTCTTTAAGTTACTAAGAAATTTGGAGATCAAGGTGGACTTAGTAGCAGAAATAGAAAGAATAAAATATATCATGAATTTGAATTCTTATGCTAAAAATATATATTAATAATTAATATTTATTGTTAAAAAATTAAACTAATAAAAAAATAATGAGAACGGCATATATAATCCATGTTTAACAATTTTATTTTTTAAATATTTATAACAAGAAAAAAATGAGCTTTAATTATTAATATTTCCTAATATTTAATAGAAATGTCAAAGAAATGTCAAAGTTGTGTTGTAGTAGAATGGTTAGTAGAATGATTAACGTGAAATAACAAACAAAGAGGGTGAATTGGTTTCTAATACGAACTTGTGTCTTTTAAAATTTCTTCTTAATTTAACTTACTAAGATGATAATAATGATAAAGTAAAGAAAGTAAGATTCAGAGAAATTTGCACAGATGATTTTATCCTGGTTCGGATCTTATTACCAACCATACATCTAATCGCTTATCTCAAATCAAAATCTTGATACCACAAGAGATGAACCTGCACCTCTTTTGAGTCTTCACAAAATATGAAACACTTCCACCGAATACTCCGCGAAGGATGACTTTCTCTTCCGAACACTTCCTCAAACGCACCAAGGATGAACTAGCCATTCCTATATTACCGTAGTAGCACTTCAACAACTGCACAGACAATAGTTTCTTTAGCTGAACAATATCACACAATTCTCAAGAGTTTTTGAGTTCTAGAGCACGAGGAAAGAGTTACAGTTGAAGGAAAAATAGAGCATATTTATAAATTCAAGCAAAGACTCTCCCGTTCTTCATTTCCAGCCATTTAATGCTTTTAATCGATTAAAATGAATACAACAACTAGAAAACTCCAACGATCACCTTTAATCGATTAATCCACTTGTTAATCGATTAGTTAATCGATTAAAAGATATTTTAATCGATTATTGCAGAAGCAATATGAGTTTTCAACACTTATCATGATTAATCGATTAACACTAGGTTTAATTGATTAATACAACGTGTTTTTTATTCTGAACAACAATTTTGAAATATGAAAGTACATGGAATGAAAATCACTAAGAACCTAAGTCCTAAACAATAAATTACAATTATTACAAAAGTTTTCTATAACAATACAAGTCATCAAAGGATCTTCTTGAATCTTGATTTCTCTGGACTTAATTCGAATATCATCAAAACTTCATCTTCATCAATTTGCTAATAAAAGTAACAAACAAATCCATGGAAAATTTTTATATCTACTCAATAGGAATATAAGTATGATTAATATTCTATATTTTAATTAAATATAAGAACAAGAATGATTATGTTAATATATTTTTTAATATATATTTATTGTTTTTATTTATTGTTTAAATTATTAAAATATTCATATTTTATTATATATATATATATATATATATATATATATTACAATTTTGATTACACTTTATATTTTTTTTAGTTATAAAAAATTACGTATTATTAATTTGAGTGAAAAAATATATTTAATGTCTTATATTTTATTATCATTACACATTCTTAATATTTTTATTTATTATTGATTTTTTTTACATAAAAATGATTGACTCTCAATTATTTAATTGTGTAAGATAATATAACAAGTTATCTTCTTTATTTTATTTGATCTTTAATTTTTGTGTTACTTTAAAAACTTTTATTTTGTTGAAACAACTTTTATTATCTCTCAACAACTATTTTTCATATTATCATATCTTAATTATATGTTTTTTTATCTAATTTTATTTAATGTTGTATCAAATTGATCATTTTTATTTTTAAAATAATTTTTATTATCTTTTAATGACTATTTTTACAAGGGAAAGTTTTCAAGTATTTTTCATATCATATTCTTAGTTATAAGTTTTTTTCTCTTTACAATTTTATTTAATAATGTATTAAATCATTTGATATTTTTACATCTTTTTATAAATAAGACCAATAGAGTGAGTAAAATAATAATTTTTTTAATTATAATAAACTTTAACCGATGATTTAAATAACATGTTATTAACTCAATTCCAAAAAATTAATTTAGAAAATGAAATTTGAATATCGCAAAATTCTCATTCCTACTTCATTAAAGATGACTTCATTATAATTAACATAATGTCATTATGGATCATACCATTAAAAGATGACATGATCATGCATTACGAAAATAAGGCATCACACTATAAGTATAACATCATTGATATCTCATATAAATAATTATACCTCATATCATCATGACTCGAAAAGAAAAAGTAAAAAAAAGTTCTGAAGGAGTAAAAGATGAAAGAAAATATATAAAAAAAGGGGGGGAAACCATATTTGCGTAGAGTTCTTTACTAGATAATTATGAACATTCTGGATCTATCCATTGAGCTGATAAAGTGTATTAAATCACAAAAACTAAACAATTTCAAAACATGTAAAAAAATCAATTAAACCAATCCAAAACCAGCCAAAACTAGTGTAAAAGTTTTACTGATATATTTTAATTTAATAAAAAATATTTCTGAGATAAACAAAAACACATTTAATAATACTTATTATTATTATTATTTTATCTCTTATAATTCTTTTATATTAATAAACAAAAAATATTCTTTATATATTATACTTATTATTTTTAAACATTGTATTTAGTTAAAACTTAAACCCCAAGTATAATGATATATTTGAATCTTTGATTTTAAAGAACATCTAAAATGTATTATTCTAGCTATTTCTAGTGTTATATTATATTCATTTGCTATTTGCTACTATTTATTCACTATTTAATTATTAATATTACTTTATTAAAGAGTTTGACCGCAGCTAAATAACTAATCAGTTTAGAAACCTTATGCATAAATGTACTGCTATATGATTTTAAATAAAGTAAATACTGTTTTTCATAAGAATTGGAATTTATGTATATATCAGTGCATCTCATACTTGAGCTATTCTTTAACTATCACAATGCTCTCAAGGGAACTGAATAAAATTTCTAGTATGGCCTGTCAAAATCTGCAGAGTTGATGACATAATATCATCCAAAGTCAGCCAGCCCTCAATAGAAGTTATTCGGTTTTCCAATTTTAATGTTCTGCTCCGCAAGGAATCCTGTTATAGCATTCCTCTGCCAGCCCTTGAAACTCCTGCAGAAGAAAAACTAGTTTAGAGTAAAGACTAACTTGAGTAAAAGGAAAAAACATTAAGGTTTATCTGTGATGTTAAAGCCAGGATCACCTTCACAGCTAAAATCATACTTAAATATCTTAATTTTCAATATACGTCCATAAGATTCCACTTCCTTCTTCGTGTAAAACCATAAAAGCTAAAAAAGGACAGACACAGGAAACATTGAAAGTACTCCTAAGAACATCACTTTAGTAATCAAGGACAAAATATATGTAATTTGGGAACAGAAACAAGGTCCAAATCACAGCAGCATGCCCTGCACATAGAGTGTTTTCTTCTTTCTTGTTTTTTTCCTAGTGCAGAAAACCCTCATCTATACTTTTTTGAATCTAAAAAATTTTGCAGTTGACATGAGCATGTTATCAGAGCGTTAACTTAAACTACTAACAAGCAAACCCAGTAATAAAAATCTGTCAGCAATGGAGGCGTGGGGAATGTGAATGACCACTAATTTGGAAAGTGAGCAACCTTGGGGCTAGTTTGCTCACTGCCTTTTTATGGTGATCAAATTGAGGCACCAAAAACCCCTACGAAAACTTGTACATGATAACTCTGTCCTCAAGCAGTACAGAAATAAAATCCAGATCAACTTCAAAGCTACGACTTTGTGTTTAAAGCGCCATACCATGCTTGCGCACTTGATTGGCTACTCGTAAGACATTAGAAGAAGTGAAGATGACTCTTGATAAGGGAAAACTGTAACCAACGGAAAGAACTAGGAAGGATCCAGGTTGATTCTACAAGAAACTTGTTTTGTGACTTTCCCTTAGTAGGCCTTCATTAATCCGTGAAGAAGAATGCCCAAAAGTCCGCAAACTAGGTGGGAGTCAGGGATGATGGAAAGGGAGTTATCACTTTTTTCCACTTTTCCCTAACCCAAAGGCTGTTCCACCATTTTCTTTGCAATCTATTGCTGTAAGAGAATGGCAGGTGGAAGCCTTTGGCAAATTGTTGGGTCTATGAAATATATTTTTATATACTGTTCAGCACTCATCCAAGAAATATCATTCAATTCTTGCTTTGGCATTAGCAATACAAATAGATTTCTGACTGCATAGGACAATATTCATTAAGCTCACTTGTTGTCTAGGTGTGCAAGAATTTCCCCACCAGGAAAGGCAGACCTAGTGGCCTCATATGCAGCCTTTATAGACTCTCTCCATGTTCCCCCAATCTCCACATCTTTTTCTCCTTTTGACTGCTTTGGATCTTCCATTGGCACTGAATATCCAGAAAGTAGGTGACCCACCCACACATTATCTTTCCTAGATTGGATAAGCAGAGTAAGTATTCATATTTTATTTGAGCAAAACACAGAAAATATAATGCACACAAAAATTATAAAATTTTAAACTGGCAAGGTACAAAAAGCTTTTTCATGAACATAAAATTTTATGTATATATCTTCTCAAATGGATTTAAAAGTTTATTCAGCCTAAGTCATGATGTAATAATACAAAGCTTTATAGTCATTATATTTTCGTAGTATATTTGAATGTACAATTTATATCCCTTCATCAGGGGGGCATTAAATTTGATGATGGAAGTTTATGGATAATGTAATCATAAAAATGTTGATGAAGAGCAAATAGCTATGTTTACTTATCAATTTTATTAATACTATGACAAAGTCTTCATTGCATAGCAAGTAAACGAATGATGCGAGTGAGTTTGAATAATGGAAAGCTTAAAAAGCAAGAGAACTCCCAATATAGGGAGCAAATTGCAGAATAAACTAAGTTAGGTTTTCAGAATAACCCAAAAGTTAATAACGTCCAATAGCTGCATAGTTCAGTTTCTTTGATATCAAAAACATAAATTATACAGACATGATCCGCTATGACTGATATGATTACTTACAATACTACATCCATATGTCGAGGCGCATAATGTCCACCACCTATCCCAAGAAGAATTTTCTTGTTATCCTTCTCCCTGTAAGAGTGAGATTTAGGTTCAGGTTACAAAAAAATCACCATTTGTAGTTAGAAGATTTAATGATAATTATGCAATAACACAAACAATTTAAATGTTTCAGGAAAACATACAGTCCACCAAGAAAGGAATTGTAAGATCAAAGAGCCATATATTAAACATATATTGCATCTGAGGATACTGAAAGAGAGCAAGATGTGAAGACCTCGGGAGGTATATGCCAAATAAAATGAGTATGCAAACTATCGTCACTGCATTTGTTTAAGTTGGCTTGATAAATTTACCTGCTCCAGTTTCCTACATCTGTCCCACCTCCAAGTCCAAGTCCTTCCCAGACTAACTAAAAAAACCCAAACAAAATATCATTTCAGCAACTAAATAAATATTACCAATCAGTTGTCACTAAAGCATTTATTATGGTATAGACAGTTAGAGGGAAGTTTTTTTTCACTTAGAAGAAATTGTGTAAAAGAATATGATCTCCATACAGGGAAATTCAGATATTGATGGAAAAGTAATGAAAAAAATTATTAAGAACCCCGCCCAACCTGTGCCATAACTTGAGCAGCATCCTGTCTCTTCCAGTAGTCTTCAGTACTACCTATACCAGAATAGAAAAAGAGTTGTTGTGTTAAGCAGTACTATCTAACTGGTAGCAGCTTCCAGTGTAACTTGAGCATGAAATTAAGCAGCCACAAACTATGGTATGATAAGACAAGAAAACTTGGGCCAGCTGATACAAAATGTGGACAATAAGCACAAGTTTGGCAAATTTATTATAGAAAACATAAAAATAGGGGGGGGGGGGGGGGGGGGGGGTTGAGCGGGCAAGAAAAGAAGACAATGGCATGTAGTGAGTTAGCTACAAGGAATAAAGAGGAGGAGAGAGAATCAATAATATGTAGTTGAAGATCATCAAAAGTCTTCTCTGGTGTGTGTGGGGGTGAGTGATACAATCTTTAGTCATTTACAGTCCCAAACCAAACAATTGGCTCAACTTGCCAGATACCACTGAATATGACTTGGTAAGTGGACCTTTTGGAAGCTCAAATGAACCTTGAAAGAGCAATAGAAGCTGCTTTCCAGGAAGCTATCCAAACTCGCATGGATCAGCTTCAAAAGCCGAATACCACACTGTTGGAACTGAAGAATGTGGCGGGGAAGAAAGATGTTGGACAACCAGAATTTCCCGGGAACTCGACCAATGATACCCATCTCAATAAAACTCGAATGTCAACCAAGGAGGTGGAATGTCCATGTTTGAGAGAGAGGATCCCCTTTCTTGGATCAATCCAGTGATCCAGTTCTCAAATCCCTGGCCAGACTAACTCTTCTTCATTTACCTCTATGGGACAGAAAAAAGAGTGAGAGTGGTGCTGTTCTTGGTCCAAGGAGGTGAGACGTGATAGAAATACCTATCTTACCCAAAATTTATGCCAAAGAAAAGCTAAGGGAAACTTTCTTTAGGTGGAAACAAATTTCACCGATTGAACCAATGTCCTAAATTAAACAAAGGAACATAGAGAGGGAAGGGCAGAGATGCCCTATATACTCAAATGAAAAAATAAGCTAAAATAACATCACTGATCTAGAAACTCCATTTTATCTCTCTTTAACATACAATATTTTGTCTCATATGGAAAACATAGACAAGATCAAACCTTCTTTGCAAGTAAGCAATACTTTCAAAAAAGGAGGAAATGGATATAAATGGAAAAGGGGATTAAACATCAAAATGAAGACTCACTTGATCTGAAAAACAAACGATGGAGGATGCAGAGACAACAAAATATTTTCCGAGTACTTAACTAATCGATCATGCAATTTGCTGGTAAAATACAATATATATAACCTATCAATGCATAATAGGTCTAGAAGGAAGGAAAAAACACTCACCAATCTCCAGAAACATGGTCGGCTTATTTGTCAACGGTCCATGGTGAGTAGCCTCCAAAGTAATCTACATTGAGAAAACAGATTAAATTCTGCAGAATTGCTTTTAAAAATTTAACATCATCATCTTCCTTCAACAGGAAACAAGTCATGCAATTGCAGGAATGCTGAATCTAAACCAGAAATACCGAAGATATAACTAGAGAAACGAACGAAAGCCAATAAAAGAAAACGTCACGCAAGAAACAACATCAAAAGCCAAGTAAAGAAAACCGGTCTAAATACCAACCAATCAAACAAACCTCGAATTCAGGGACCAGATTATGAGCCTGAGCCATGTTTTTCAAAAGGCGAAGCCAAGGCCCCATCCTAGGATTTGGCAGCGCTGCCCATCCAGGTCTTCCACCTTGAGGTGGAACGTCACCTTCACGCAAATGAGGAACGCCTGCAGACACACAGACATACAGCACCAAAAAATTAATTACAAGACACACAAACAAAAAGAAGCAGAGAGAAAGTGAAGACTTACCAATGGGGTGGACAGTGAGGGCAGGTTTGTTGGACACAGCAGTGTGTTTGCTGAAGAAGATGACCTCATTAACAGCCTCCCCAGTCACCTCCTCCCACCTCCTGTCTAAATCATCCTCCTCCACTATGCTCTTTGCATGCAGCAACACCCTCACCCCTTCATTCACAAAGCTCTTCATATCATCCTAGTGGACCAAACACAACCAAAAATAACAATTAAAACAGCAAAGGTGCATGATGGGTACCCATAAATGGTTGCTGCTTTGAACCTGGAAATGGGGACCGGGTTGCCACCCGGGCATGGCCAACAGCTCATTGGCCGGGTTGATGGAAGCAGGGTCGGAGGAGGTTGCCACAAGGAGCGCCACCATTACTTTGTCGGAGAGATGTTTGTGTTTGTGTTTGTGTTGTGAAAATGCGTTGGGGGTAATTCGGGAGGAATATGATGTATTTATACGACAGCGAATGGAAATTGGCGTTGATGATCTGAGCCCATGGTTTACAAGCGAAAGAAATGGAAGCTGCAAGAGCTTGCCCACTGCTAACATCACCTACCAAATTATTACAATAGGAACCCAAAAAAAAAAAATTCAGAATACTTATACTTTTAACTTGGGATATTTAGACTATTTCTTTTTTTGGTGCTATCCAAAAAATGATAAATTTTTCTTAATGAATTCATATCTTTATATGTTTTTATTTATTCTTAATTATATTGAACAAATATATCTTGATACTTTTTTACTTTTAATTTAGAATTCATATTAGTTGGCAAAAGTGTTTTCTTAATTAATGAAATTGAGACTACTTTCAATAAAGGCAACTCGCATTAGTTATTTTATGCGTTGACAATATAAACTGTGATTTGTATTGGCATAATAATTAAATAATATTATTTCAGTTTTTTTATTTTATCATATACTGAAATTTTATTATATTTTGATATGTTACTTTAAGTCCTTAAATTTCAAGTAACTAATGTTAGGATTTTTAATTTTTTTTTGGAAAATAAGAATTTTAATATTTATGTTTTTTATGGATTTTTTCAATTAATCTTAATAAAAATTACAAATATACTATTATTCTTTAGACCTTTTAGGAAAAATATATAACCACTTTATTTATATTAGAAGCAAATGTACGGGTGGATATATAAACACTTATTAAAAACAAGATAATATTTTAATATGTTGTATGGATTTAGTTGAGTGTGATAGAAATTAAATTTTTTTCAAATATTTAGTTTTTAACTTGTCTATGAAAATATCACGACTTTCATTTATAATACGTATATTTTTCCAATATTAAAATTCAACTTATTTTGAAATGATGTTTTATGACAAATATAAGTAATTTCGAAAGTTTACATTTTTTAAGAAAATTTAATTTCATAAATTACAAAAGAAAAATGAGAAAATAACAAGTAGATAAAATTAAAAAATTACAGGGTCTTAGGCGTGGGAAGTATAGCTATTAGTTACGCCGTTACCAATTCTAATTTGATTAAAAAGACGAGAAAAGAACAGAACACATGTTACACTCTCTTCACAAGTTTTCTCTGTTCATGGCATCCAAACCTCAACGACTCCATCAAGGTAACCCTCTCTGTGTGATTGGAACATCTTCCATTGCCGTCAATAACTTGTTTTCACTTTCTCAGTTGCAGAGACCAACTTTCAGGGCTCAGCAAAGAGGGTAAGAACCATGGCCACATCCACAGCCATTGAACCAGCTATGAAGGACGCTTTTACCGGATATGCTGAATATCTTAATGACCTTGTAATGCTTCTCATCTAATGTCACACACAATTTAATTTGTCTATTCTTTATTTCAAATTCCCAAGCTTTTTGAAATTCATTGCAAGATTGAGTAGGAGTGAGTTGAAAGGGCTTTTGCTTCATATTAGGGTTCTTTCTTCACGTTTAGGCTACTTCATATTAGCTTTCATACATTCTTGTTTCAGATTCTTGTTTTCTTTCTTCACTGGTGTATCGAGGACAATATAGTGCCCTTTGGGGATATGTTTGGAAATAACAGTTTGGTTGAAAAGGGATGAAGTTTAATCTATTTATATAATCATAAAATGTTTAAAAAATATGAAAAGGGATGCTGGGAGTTAAATAACAATCTCTCATTTATTTCCTTTCATTTGAAGAATTCTTAGCAAGGATAACGTTTACTTCAAATTTTCTCTCCAAACTCGTTAGACCCAAACACTGAGAGAGGAGGAAAGGACTGATGGGATGTTAAATGTTGACCATTGTATTTGTAATGGGAATATTGAATTAGTATTTGTCCTTGTTAAAGTGGCTAAGGAATATACAAATAGAATGTTTTTGTTGGAAATCATAGAAATTGTGCATTTGATTTGAATGTTATATTTTCCTATAAAATCTTTTTACTTGTGTTTTCTTATCCAGGCAATATAAGCAAAGTTGATGTTGAAATTTTAACAGTTTTTATTATATATATTTGTTCTCCCCTCGGCTTGGGGCTTTATGTTGGAGAGTCTCCTCACAAATTTCTCACAATTTTCATTTTGTGAGGGTAGTTGATACAACAAAGGCCAGCACCTCCAAGAGGCTCACACGTGAACACAGAAAGCCCAAATGGATGATAAACTTTATTTAAAATTGGGTTGTTTGTTAGTCATTATGTGATGCACTTCTGTTTTTGTTCTGGACACTTTAGGTCCAATAACTTTCCCTACTTAGGTTTATCAATGAAAGGAAAGGAGGCGGATAATGTTTATTCCTATTTAGTGTCTTTTCTTCTTCCTTTAGGAAGTTCTTAGTGTAGCTGTAGCAAAGGCCTAACAATAGTGTTTTGCTATTCATTTGGGATTTTGCTAATTGATGTTTTGGAGCACACTACACGTTGCCCCTTTTTACAATATTTTTGCCTCGCTGATTATATATGGAAACTTTACAATAACTTTATTTGAAGGTTTAAATCTATACGGATATTGGGTAGCTAAGAATATCCTTTAAAGTCAGGACCTTTACAATATTGTTGTTTATAGTTCCATTTTTGTCTATTATTTTGATTCTTTTCAAACGTATATTTATATTTATAGAATGACAAACGGGAAAGAGTGGTCAAAGCAAGTCGAGATATAACAATGAATAGCAAAAAAGTCATATTTCAAGTGCACAGGTTTCCTCTCTCTCCACTCCCCCATCCCACCTGTTCTCTATACATCTTCATGGCGGTGTTATCTGCATTAGCTGAATTACTTAAACATTACGTTATATCCTTTTCATGCTCTTTTTTGGGATTAATTTGTCCTGCGTTATTGAATTTGTCATCTGAATCAAGTTAATTGTACTTCAAAATTATTTTAGTGTGATGAGATTGTTT
The DNA here is from genome assembly GCF_029865625.1 of Vigna umbellata. Classification (NCBI taxonomy): domain Eukaryota; kingdom Viridiplantae; phylum Streptophyta; class Magnoliopsida; order Fabales; family Fabaceae; genus Vigna; species Vigna umbellata. The sequence goes on along the minus strand of NC_142165.1, from coordinate 84,055,501 downwards.
TCTATTAGCAGTGAGTATTATCTGAATTACATTACTCTTGCAATCTCACATTCATTATTTATACCTTAATTTCCCTTGTAATTTTTCAATGCAAATATAATGAGTAAATATGAGTTATTTAGACCTTTATGTCTCGATGAATTCTTTTCTACAGTAAAAAGATAAAATAAAAGAAACAGGAGTCCAAATTCTATTGCAGATGGTTAATGATTTATTTTTATAATCTTACATGTCATCTACATCTTCATGATCCTACTGACGTTACTGTATTCTAATTTCATAACAAGGATGAGTAAATTCAATAAAGTGGAAGTACTTGAGAAAGCTGAAAAGGACTTAGCAGCTGTGACAGATCAGTATGTGTCACGACTAGTCAAAGAATTGCAGGGAACTGATTTTTGGAAGCTAAGGCGTGCATACTCACCAGGGGTATACTTCACATAATATATTTCCTTGTTGAAATCAAATACTTTTCTCTGATTCTTGTCTTAGGCGGTTGCACTATGCAGATACAGGAGTATGTTGAAGCAGCTACGTTCTGTTGTTTCTGCAAAAATGGAACACTTTTGGAGCTTGATGAAATGAACAAAACATTGCTACCACTTAATGATCCATCTCTACATCCTCTGCAGATAAATGTCCTTGATTATCTATTAGGGGTAAAAACAAATTTCTTAACATTTTATCATTTTCCCTGTTGCGAAGACCCAATTTAACAGATTCTTAATATTTCTTGACTTGCTGTGATGATTTCTGTAGTTTCCTTTGCCACTTTTTTAACAATCTTCATATGGAGGTAAAGCATGCATAGAACCTAACTTTTATGTTGGGACAAGACTTTTAACCTCTGTAAACTTGACCTCTGTTTCGGTTCAAGTTGATCCTTAAACTAGTGTTGTAAAACTTGGAATAAGCCAACTAGTCCGATCAGTTTAATGGGGAACTAGACCTATTTCCAGAAAAAAGTCATGTCTTCAGATCAGAGATGTTATTGACCCATGCTTACGTCTTTAACTCAGCTTTAAACTGGTCAAAACCGGCTCATCCAGTTAAGCTTTGAATTGGTCTTGGATTGCTGTCTACAGGCCCATGTATACTGTCCAAGTTGCTGCTGTACATTCTGACCAACTGTTGCCTGCTGATACCCTTTGTACATTTTATGCTGCTCACCTTGGGCAGATCTGATTAAAATTGAAGCGTGCACTTGCAAAGGGAATAATATCGAGTGAAATAAGGCAAAAAATTGGGCAGAATTTGCACTATGTTGCATTTGAACCCATGCTTCCTTGCTTACCAAGATGGGTTACTGGGAGTTTACAAGATACCCGTGTAGCAAGTTTTTTATAAATAGAATTTGTTCACGTAAACTTAAAAGTTATATATATTTAATAGACTGACTAAAAGTATTCTGTTTATATTTGGGAAGCTAGCTAGCAACTGAACCACCACATCAGCCAAACTAATGTGGTTATATACAGTTGAAGTTATATATAGAATCTTTAGTGTAAAGTTTAACATATGTTCAATTAGTTACCTACTGATTCAACCATCAACTCAGTCTATTGAGCAGGTCGATAATTTGTTGGTTCTGATACCAATGCCGTAAACTGTGCATTTGTTAATTGAATCCGAATATCCCTTACTTTTATTTTTTAAATCACCTTTTTTTTATAAATTTTTGACTTTTCTAAAATGAAAAAAAGGAAGAAAAGGATATAAAGTGTGCAACTATGCAAAGATGCAAGCCACCCTCTTCTGCTATCAAATGGTGCGTCCTCTGTTTAAAATAATTCTCGTTATGCTCCATATTGACTTCATTTTTCCTCCATCCTTTTTGGATCTGTCTGCGAGAGAATAAACTCATTCTCACAGACCTGCCAATTGAACTTCCTCCACTGGTCTGCCTTTCTTCATCAAAATTGCCTTTTTGCATGCTTCTTGAAATGGTAGTGAGTTCTGAGAAACTTTCTTATGCATAGGTATTAGTAGAAGGGCATTAGAGGAGCTAATGAGACACTTCACTGTGGGTAACTGGGGTGGGAGGATCATTGACGGTGGAGATAGGGGGAACTGTAATGGTTTTTAATGGCATTGTCAATGTGGCCAAGGTGGAGGTGTGAGATGTGACCCTCTTTATTTTCTTGAGTTGACACATGCTTTGATGATGATCTTGTGCTCAGTGAGGGTGATGGGTCAATACTACATGTCAGTACTCAGCTGGTTGCACCACCAGAGATGGCACAACTACTGCAGGTGGTATTAGCTCACTAACTTCCAGGGGGGACTCCATGAAATTTGCTCATGTTTGCTGCTGATAGTGTCAGCTGTTGGAGTCAGAGTTGGCAATAACTGTGCTTCCCTTTCCGTCTATGTTACTGCAAAGACGACCTAATGTTTTGGTCCTTCCGAATCTCATCATTGAATCTGGAACCACATTAAAAAAAAATAAAAATAAAGAAAAGCTGATTTAAAAATATAAAAGTTAAAGGTCGAGATTTAAGAAAAACAAACAATTGAGATTATCATTGTCAGTACTTTAACCCTAACTTAATAGAAGGAGCCAATAGAATATTACACAGTTTAAGGATCAATTGGGGAAAAATAAAAGTCCAAGGTATCTATTTGTTAAGAATGTGATGTTTTAAGGGAGTTAAATGATCCTTTCCGTTATTTGTTTTCAGCTTGCAGATTTGACTGGAGAGCTGATGCGTTTAGCAATAGGTAGGATATCAGATGGTGAACTTGAATTTGCTGAGAAGATATGCAAATTTGTGCGTGATATATACAGGGAGCTTACTCTAGTAGCGCCACTTATGGATGACAATTCTGACATGAAAACAAAAATGGATGTAATGCTCCAAAGTGTCATGAAAATAGAGAATGGTAATGCATTAGTTTTCAAACTTCTGTGTGCAATATTGAAAGTTCTATTTATCAAGTTTGATGCCTTGATACCTTATTACTCCAAGCACAAATAGAATAATCTAGTGGCTGATTGGAAAAATATTTCATCTCGTCATATTTTAAAGAAATTAGTTCTACATTCACTCATGAGATTCTTTTCTTAAGTTCATGATTTTGCATCCAGCATATTTCAACTCCATTATTTTCTTATGTCTAAAGTCATTCTCACTCTTAAATGCTGATCTTTGCTGCAGCTAATGGCTATATTTTTGTATGATAACCCCATTATATATATAATCTTAAAAACCTATGGTACGTGACATGGAGAGTTCTTGAGTTCTAGGTCAAGTGATGCATGAACATTGTTATGGTAATTCCTACCAAAACATATGAACATTTACTATGTGTTACAACAAATATACATATATCATAACTATGAACAAAACTACCTTGCTTGAGGTATCTATGTTCACTATGCTATAAGACTATCGCATGAACGACCAACCATATCCCTTAAGAGAGCTAACGTTGGGTTAGGTTCCTTTATGCAAGGAATCGAACAACAACAAATAATACTCACACACTCAACAGTATAAGAAATATGTATGTATATGTATTGATATTTCCTCTGTAATGATAAGAAAAGATGAATACCGGTATCTCACTCTCCCCCAAGGAAGCCTCCCTTCCTCCACTGGCCAAGAGGTCCAGTCTTAATTCCAAAATCATAATCCCCCTACCTCTCTCAAACTATTTGTTATTTATACTCTCTCTCTCTTCTAACAAACTCACCCTCTCTCCTCTAACTGATTTCCCCTCTACCCGCCACTAACTCTCTCTTCTTTTATTCCTCCTCATATACACTTTTAATTGTCTAACATTACCCTCCTCCCCAAGATCAACCTTGTCCTCAAGGTTGAAATCAGGGAACTGCTGTTGAATGTATTGTTCCTCTTCCCAAGTAGCTCCATCCAACCCACCTTCTTGCCATTGTATTAGAACTTGGGGAATTTCCTCTCCTTGTTGCAGCTGGTTCCTGCGCTCTAATACCTTTAGAGGTGTGTACATAGGGCTGTCGACCTGCAGTTCAGTGGGAAGATGCCCTTCCACCGAATGATCCCCTATAGCTAGCTTCAATTGGGAAACATGAAAAACAGGGTGAATTCTTGATGTTGTAGGTAACTGCAAGCGAAAAACAACTGGTCCTAATTGTTTCTCCACCAAAAATGGTCCATAATACTGTGCAGAAAGTTTTGGGTGTAAGCGTGTGGGCATAGAAGTTTGTCTATGAGGCCGGATTTTCAAGAATACCCAATCTCCCTCCTTGATCTTGGTGTCCATTCTCTTCCTGTTGGCATAGTGGGTCATCTGATCTTGAGCTCTGGCCAGATGATATTTTAGTTGTGTCAAAGCCTCATCTCTTGTTTGTAAGTCTTGTGCAACGGCTTCCACCACTGTTTCTCCAGGAATGAAACGTGTGAGAGTTGGAGGGGGTCTTCCATACACAGTTTCAAAAGGTGTGCATTTTGAAGCTCCTTGGTAACTAGTATTGTACCAATATTCCGCCCAAGGCAAGACTGTACTCCAATTTTTTTGGTTGTTCAGAACTAAAACAACGCAAATAAGTTCCCAGCACCCTATTCAGCACCTCTGTTTGGCCATCTGACTCTGGATGATAAGCAGTACTCATGTTCAGCTGAGTTCCCTGCAGGCGGAAAATCTCCTGCCAAAAAACACTCATGAATGTTGAGTCGCGATCACTTACAATGGTCATGGGTATCCCGTGAAGCCGAATCACTTCCTTCACCAACAATGCAGCGATGCATCTGGCTGTATAAGGGTGTTTGACTGGGATGAAATGGCCATATTTTCTAAGTCTGTCCACCACCACCAATATAGTATCAAACCCATGAGATTTGGGTAATTTTACAATAAAATCCATACTAATCTCCTCCCAAATGGCTTTGGGTATTGGCAAAGGCTGCAACAATCCTTGGGGAGAAGCTGCCAAGTATTTATGTTGTTGGCATACTAGACATGCAGCCACAAAATCTGTAACAGTTTTCTTCATTCCTATCCAATGCAAAGATTGCGCCACCCGTCTATAGGTTCTGTAAACTCCAGAATGCCCTCCGGTGACACTACTATGGAATTCAGCCAAGAAGCGAGGGATCCAAACAGATTTTGCTGATAAGACAAGTCTCCCCTTGTAATGTAATCTTCCATGCTCCAACGTATAAGCTGGATGAGAGTTAAGGTCTACCCTTAATTCCTCCAACACTTTCTGCAAACTCTCATCTTTTTCCACCTCCTCCATGATCTCTTGAAATTCAAGCCAATATGGTCGTGATATCATCCGTAGCATCTTATCTGTTTCCTCCTCCTCCATGCCTTTTCTGGATAACCCATCCACCACATGATTAGAAGCACCTGTCCTATATTTGATTTCAAATTCGTACCCCAAAAGTTTAGCTAGCCAATTTTGTTGACTTTGAGTTGTAATGCGTTGTTCCAGTAAATAACGCAAACTCTTCTGGTCAGTAAAGACAACAAACTTCTTACCCAATAGATACGGCCTCCAATGTTGTATAGCAAGCACAAGTGCCATTAATTCCTTCTCATAAATGGACTTGGATAAGGAAGAATCAGATAACGCCTTACTAAAGAAGGCTATGGGTCTATTTTTTTGGGACAAAACAGCCCCAACGCCTGTACTCGAAGCATCACATTCTACAACAAAGGGTTGCTCAAAATCAGGGAGAATCAACACTGGAGCTGTAGTCACTGCCTCTTTAAGCTTCTGCAGTGCCATGGCCCCCTCTTTAGACCATTTAAACATTCCTTTTTTCAACAAATCAGTAAGGGGTTTAGCCATTTTCCCATAATCTCTAATGAACCTGCGATAATACCCAGTTAACCCAAGGAACCCTCTTAACTCCTTGATGTTTCTGGGTTCTGGCCATTCCAAGACAGCTGCCACCTTCTCCCTGTCCATCTCCACCCCTGCTGCCGATATCTTGTGCCCCAAATATCTCGCTTGTCTTCTCCCAAATTCACACTTTTTTTTGTTTGCAAAAAGTTCATGTTCAGCCAAGACTTTTAAGACTTGAGTGAGGTGTTGAGAATGCTCCTCCCAAGTCTTACTATAGATAAGTATATCGTCAAAAAATACTAACACGAACCTCCTCAATAGTGGCCTTAAAACTGAATTCATCATGTCCTGGAATGTGGCTGGTGCATTTGTTAATCCAAAGGGCATCACAAGGAATTCATAATGCCCTTGATGTGTCCGAAAAGCAGATTTTGGAATGTCTTCCCTCTTCATTCTTATCTGATGATACCCAGCCTTTAAATCAATTTTAGAAAAATATGACGCACCTTGAAGTTCATCCAGCAGCTTCTCAATGACTGGAATGGGATATTTATCAGCCACTGTTACTCTGTTCAATGCCCTATAATCCACACAAAACCTCCAACTTCCATCCTTCTTTTTCACCAAGGTTTAATTGCTTCCTTTGTCCCCAGTTTGGTTGAATTGTGTCAAATTCATCCTCATTTTTAAAAAAGTTTCATTGTCGTCCTCACGTGGTGTAAAAGTGTCAATTGAATCCAAACATTGAAAAAATTTGTGTCAATGTAGTCATCTCCGTTAAATACACACTAACGGTGTTAAGTGGCTGATTATTTGGCACTAGAGAATTAAAACGTGGCAAAAGAGAGGTTTACGTGGATGCCCACAGTTCTCAACATGTGCAACACTTTCCTGGCCTTCTCCCTGGCCCTCTCTGTTCCCGTTTTTTCAACCTCCTTCAAAACCTCCACAACCCTCGCGTCCTTCGCCAACCCTTTGAACCTCAAGCTCCTATGACTCAGCGCAAACAGCGCTGCCACGCAATTCTCCCGAATCGCCTCTGAGTCCAACTCGTTCGTCCTCAACAGCCCCACCAGAAATGCAACATATAGAAAGCCAATAAACAATGATAATTGCGTGAAGCGCTAGAAACAAGAAGGAAAAGCTACTCATAGTAGAAATCATAAAATGGTACTGGAAAAAACCACCCCAACTTGAAATCACTAATGAGAGGCTAGCACATCAGAAAACTACAGAGTTACTTGAAGCATCAAAACACTAACCCCATAAGCAATTAAAAAAAAAAATCGGTATCCGTTCACAGAAACATGAATCCACAAAATCAAAATTCTTTACACATTGAAAACAATACTAAGAATAAAAATAAGAACAAAAAACAGCACACATTTTCTTCTATTTCTTTGACAAATGACAGTACCCACATAAGCCCAACAGTTGCAAGGCATTCTTTTTGAGACAAAAGAGGGATCTGTGTTCCATAAAACAAAAGGGAAAAGAAGAATAAACAAAACCAAGCAAAAGGGACAAAATACAAACCCAGCATTGAAATGAAAGAGAAAACTGCGTAATATTATAATGGAGCTGTTTCTCTTTGTTCCCACTACTTCAAAGCCAATAATAACAACCACATCAAACACACCCTCTTCCTATTTCCTTCCACCACAAACCTAACACCAACTCTCTCTCTCTCTCTCTAAAACTGGAAAATGGTGATTGAAGAAGAAAGAATTCTCTCTCACACTCTATAAAGTGTTGCTGTAGCTGTTGGCGAAGGACGCGAGGGTTGTGGAGGTTTTGAAGGAGGTTGAAAAAACGGGAACAGAGAGGGCCAGGGAGAAGGCCAGGAAAGTGTTGCACATGTTGAGAACTGTGGGCATCACGTAAACCTCTCTTTTGCCACGTTTTAATTCTCTAGTGCCAAATAATCAGTCACTTAACACCGTTAGTGTGTATTTAACGGAGATGACTACATTGACACAAATTTTTCCAATGTTTGGATTCAATTGACACTTTTACACCACGTGAGGACGACAATGAAACTTTTTTAAAAATGAGGATGAATTTGACACAATTCAACCAAACTGGGGACAAAGGAAGCAATTAAACCTTTTCACCAATATTACAGGACTAGAGTAGGGACTGTTACTGGGCCTGATAATGCCCAAATTCAACATCTCTTCCACCTGACGCTCTATCTCATCTTTCATTCCATGAAGGTACCTGTATGGCCTCACATTGACGGGCTCACTACCCTCTTTTAAAGGGATTCTGTGATCCACTCTCCTCTCGGGTGGGAGGCCTTGGGGGTCTCGGAATACCCCTTCAACAACACTCAGAATTTGTTCCAGCTCTACCTCCTCCTCTTGCATTAAGCCACTCTCTTCCATCTTCTCATCCACCAATTCTGTTTGGCTTAAGCTCTATACTAAAGACAGCATTTCAATCCCTTATTCTTTTATAAGAGCTTCAGGAGTCACTACCCTACGTGTCAATGATGGATCCCCCTTTACCTCCACTTCTCTTCCTCCATGTGCCACCTTCATGATGAGCTGTCCCCAATCTACTTTGATCTCTCCTAGGGAGGATAACCAGGTCATTCCCAATATTATGTCCACACCGCCTAATTCAAAGAGATATAACTTATCTCTAACTTCTAAGTTTTCTAATAACACCGAGACTCCTGTGCAATACCCGCTGGTTTCTTTCCTTTGTCCATCCCCTAAACACACTTTATAAGGGCGTGTGTCGGTGCACTCCAGACCCAGCTCTTCCACCAATCGGGTGGATATAAAACTATGGGTAGCTCCACTGTCAATAAGCACCAGAACTCTTTTCCCCTGCACCCAACCTTGCAGCTTCATCGTGTTCGATTGCGAGAGGCCACCCGCGGACAATCCCGACAACTCCATAGCCTTCTGTTCTACTTCGACACTTGCCTCCGCTTCTTCATCTTCATCCTCCTCCGCCAATATCATCCCCGCATGCTCCGTTCAGCGCAACGATGACCTGGACTGTAAGGTCCGCCGCAGTGGAAACAACGTCCTTCTTCTCGCCGCTTCATGTATTCTTGATAAGGCAGGATCCGAATGCCTCGTCCCGCGGTTCCTCCTCCACTATTACCAGCCTTCGAAGCCATAGTATTCGCACTAACGTCCTTCTTCATTCCTTGCCCTCCGCCGCCATTCACCGATCCCTCTGACGGTCCGCGAAAAATTTCTGTCCTCACCACCGTCCCTGAACTCGCGGAATATCTTCCCCACGTCGCTCCGCCTCTTCCTCCCACTCCACTACTTCCTCGCGACGTCCATCCCACTTGTTCGACGTCCCTAGCTCTCTCCATCGCCGTCAACAAATCGCGTGGGTCATGTGGTCTCACAACGTTTCTTAATCCCTCCTGCAAACCCACGAAAAAATACCCCAGCAATTGGTCTTCGGTTACTCCGGTCGCCTGCGCCACGAGTACCTCGAACTCTTGGATATACTCATCGACGCCCCCTTTCTGTCGCACCGCGGCCAACTTCTCAAAGACGGTTCCCCTAATTAATCCGCCGAACCTCCTCGTCAACGCCTCCGTGAACGCCTTCCATGTTGGATGTTGGGTTTTCTTCCGCCAGAAGCGGAACCAGTAGTTAGCGCTTCCGTCCATGCAGATATACACTAACTTCATCTTCTCTTTCTCCGTCACTCCTTGGATGTCAAAAAATTTCTCAGCCTTCGCTATCCATCCTGTTGGATCAGTACCTTCAAAAGTTGGAAGCTCAACTCGCTTCATCCAACTGCGTTGTACGTCGTTCCGGTCCTCCTCTGATTCTTCATCAGAGCTCTCTGTCGACCTTCGTTCTCGATCACCCTGGACGGAATTTCGACTCCCCTCAGAACTCCTATCGCGGGTTCCAGAATGTCTTCCGAGGGCTCGTCGAAACTCGAGAGTCATCGCTCGCATTTCTGCCTTCAACTCCTCCATCGTCAACTCCATAGCCACCATTCGCCCCTCCATTCTTCTCTGATCACGCGCACTCCTCTTCCCTCCGAAATGATCCGGCAGGTCGGACCAAATCCGTTAGGTTCCTTTATGCAAGGAACCGAACAACAGCAAATAATACTCACACACTTAACAGTATAAGAAATATGTATGTATATGTATTGATATTTCCTCTGTAATGATAAGAAAAGATGAATACCGGTATCTCACTCTCCCCCAAGGAAGCCTCCCTTCCTCCACTGGCCAAGAGGTTCAGTCTTAATTCCAAAATCATAATCCCCCTACCTCTCTCAAACTATTTGTTATTTATACTCTCTCTCTCTTCTAACAAACTCACCCTCTCTCCTCTAACTGATTTCCCCTCTACCCGCCACTAACTCTCTCTTCTTTTATTCCTCCTCATATACACTTTTAATTGTCTAACACGTTGCTTGAGTGATACTAGCTCTAGAGGAGAGAAAATTGGTTGGACGACCTTTCTCTTGCTTGAGGTTCTTTTGTGGTTTGATCAATCAACTCTAGAGGAAAGAGAATCAATACTAACTCTCCCCCACTCAAGCATCACTTTATTTCTTGATTGACATGACTAGGTGCACAAGCCAAAGCACTGCCCAACAACCTAATTTTTCATCGCTTGAGCGACTACTTGTATTAGCAATGAGAGTTGAAGAGGAGAGAGAATTGCTTTTGTAGAGGAGAGTCGTGCCTAGGCCACAAGTCGTAACTTGGGCGAGTAGCATTGTTTCTTAAGTAACCATGACGGCACATGAGCAACTTCATGGTCGCATATTGGTCCAGTGTCGTGTATGTATTGCCAAATTTTAATTGATGGATAAGTTGCTTATGCCAAGTAATCATGCTTGCACTTGCTGCTTGGTATTCAACTTCAACTTTAGATTTGGCAACTATTCTCTTGATCTTCCAAAAAATCAAGTTTCCACTAATGAAAAGTGGACCTCCTATTTAATGGTGATCCTACCCAAGCAATGTCATAATAACAAACAAGTATGTTTGCCTAGTTCACATGATTCATATTGAAAAGACTTAGCGATAGAAAAACTAGAAACAAGTAGGCACAAGTTTTCTAGACTCTAGTGCCCAAAGCACTGTACAAGAGCTAGAGTGGCATAAGAAACACAAGTCACCGAGGACTAAGATGATATAATCCTCCAAACTCATGTCCAATTCCAATCGTCCATCCATTGCACTGATCCTATATAAGAATACAATTATTAACAAATAGGACAAAATAATTAAGAGTGAGAGTAAGTTTGTTAATAGAGATTTAGATTAAAAGGAGATTCAGGGATAAATAAGGTAGAGTTTAAAGAAAGTTGAGGAAGAGGATGGGTTTGTTCAATGTCTTGTACTTTAATTTGAGAGGTGTCTGAAAGAGTAACAAAAGACAAGGAGTCCAAAAAGGTCAAGGAGGCATTGAAAGGTTCGAGAGAGGAGGACTAAGAAATAAAGGATTACTAGATTGAGCCACACCTAAAACAAATAATGCAAATTGGTTGGTTGTTTGGAGCTTGCGAAGTTCATGATAAAGCAACAAAAATTTTAGAAGTTAATACTAGAAGTGATGGCTTGGGCCATATTTGCTTGCTGAGACTGCTAGTGAGCTTTGGTGTGACATTAGTGGGACGAACACAACCACCTCCTCATCCTCCATTGCAACTACCATGATGAGAGGAGTGAGAAAGGAATATTCCATAGGCATTTTATTAATTTCTCTCAAATTTAGAAGGAAGAATATTTTATTTCTCATACATAATTATTAGGTCATTGGATCTATATGTACACGAGCCTGTTGGCTATTATGGAAATATTAATCAACTAATTCTAGGAAGACAAATCCCAATAATTATGGGATTTATTCTAGAAACATAATCCTAGCATTAACAATACATAATCAGCTATGATGGATAAGAAAATTTAAACTTTCCTAAAATACATTAAGTATCAATTTTAACACTCCTCCTCAAGCTAATGAACAAATGTTTTCCATTCTCAACTTGGATATAATTCTTTCAAAGTTGATACAGTTCAGGCCCTTTGTGAGAATATCTACAAGTTGATTTTGAGTGGACACATATGAAATGCAAATCAAGCTGCTATCAAGCTTTTCTTTGATGAAATGTCTATCTACTTCAATGTGTTTGGTTCTATCACGTTGCACCGAATTGTGGACTATACTAATTGTAGATTTATTGTCACAGTATAACTTCATAGGTTCATCCCACCTTATCTTCAAGTCTTCCAATATAATCTTCAGTCATAGAAATTCACATATACCTTGGGCCATTGCTTGGAATTCTGATTCAACACTTGATCTAACCACTACATTATGCTTTTTGCTCTTCCAAGTCACCAAGTTTCCACCAAGGAAGGTGCAATATCTAGTAGTTGATTTCTTATACACAACTAACCCAACATAATATGCATCCATATATGCTTCAATACTTACATTCTTGTCTCGTTTGAACAAAATCCTTCTTCACAGGGTCTCTTTTAGATATTGAATAATTCTAAGGACAACTAGTAAATGTACTTCTTTTGGTTGATGCATAAACTGACTCACTAGACTAACAACAAACACAATGTCTGGCCTAGTGTGGGACAAGTAAACAAGCCTGCTCACAAGTCTGATACATTTCCTTATCCACTGCAATATCTTCCTCTGCACTTTCTAACTTTGTATTTGGATCAACTGGAGTATTTGCTGGTTTGCAAGCTGTTTTACCTTTAAGCAAGTCAGTAATGTACTTTTGTTTAGATATGAAGATTGCTTTCTTAGAATGGGCCACTTCAATTCCCAAAAAACATTTGAGTCTCCCTATTGTCTTAATCTCAAATTCTTTGGCAAGACATTGACTTAACTCAGGTTCAGCAACAGTACTCCCAATTTTAGGTCAAATAGTGCTCCCAATTTCAGGTTCAACAGGTCCGGCAGTACTAATTTCAGGTACAATAGGTGTAGCAGCACTAGTTGTGCCAATTTCAGCCCCAAAAGTCATATTTGGAAGCATTAGAGTCTCATTTTCCTCTCTTACATTCTCCCCCTGAAGTTCCTTGAAGTATCTCTTGTTCATTAAAGGTGACATCCCTTGACACATAAAGTCTTCTTGACGGAGAATGAAAACATTTGTATCCCTTTTGTGGAGTTGAGTACCTTAAGAATACACACTTGATAGCCCTAGGATCAAGTTTCCCCCTATCATTACTATGAACATATACAAAGGATACATACCCAAATATCCTATGTTGGAGTTTATTTGTAGAGTCCAAGGGCGGGTATAATGTGGATAAGACTTGCATGGGGCTTTTTGATTCTAGAATATTTTAGGGTAACCTATTGATCAGGTAGGTAGTAGTAAGTAGGGCTTCCCCCCAAAATTTCTTAGGAACATGATTTTGAAAAATCATGGCTCTAGTTTGGTTTAATAGGTGGTTGTATTTTCTTTCCGCAATCCCATTTTGTTGGGGTGTGTTGACACATGAATACTCGTGGATAATCCCTTCTTTTTGGCAAAAAGAGTTTAGCAAAGAATTAAAGTAGTCCTTGGCACTGTCAAATCTAATCCTCTTAATATTGACTCCAAATTTGTTTTTAATCAGTGATACATACCGAATAAAAATAGAGCTAAATTCAGATTTCTGTTTCAATAAGAAAACCAAAGTCACCCTGGTAAAATCATCAATGCAAGTTAAAAACCATTTTGCACCCAAGATATTAGGAACATTAACTGGAAAATGGTACACGCTTGTGTTTAGCAAACTCACACACCTCACAATGTAGACTCCCCACATCTAAGTTCTTAAACAAGGAAAGAAATATTGCTTTCACTACTTGGAACGAGACATCCTACAATTGGTATAGTCGGATTTTCTATTTGTTGGTCATGGTGGATTCAGATATAAGAGAGTGACTTCTGATAGGTATATTAGGATCTTCTATGTGTCGTACAAGTCATTTCATTCTCTAGCATGTACAATCATCCTCCCCGAGTTCTTGTCCTATAATATACAAGCATTGTTATAAAAAAACATTACATGAGAGATCTTTTGTAAGCTTTTGGATAGAAATTAGGTTTGTGGACAACTTAGGCATGGAGAATATTTTTAACATTATGGATGGGTTTATTTGGACCTCTCCTTGTCCTGTTGCTTTTATAAGGGTTTCGTCCACTGTGGAATTTTTGTTGTTGCAAGGACATGGAGAATATGTGGAATAATATTTGGGTAGGGGGTGTCATCTGGTTTGTGGATCCATAATCTAATATCCAGGAGTGGGTAAATAGTGTATCTGAAACATAAGTCCAAAAGAAACGGAATTATCAGAATATGTTAAGGAGTACATACCCGTGGACTTCTCCAATTTACTCAAAAAAGACCTTACCCTTTCTATCACTTCATGATTTAGGTGACCAGCCTCTTCACTATGTCCATTAGCATTGTGTACTTGCCCTTGTCCTCCCTTTTTTTGAGAACCTCCTTTTTTTCCCCCATCTAGGAGGTTTCTGCCCCCATTCTCGACTGGTTTTCCATGTAACTTCCAACACTTCTTCCGTGTGTGGCCTGGCTTGTTGCAGTAGGTACACCAAATTTCCTCATGTTTTGTTTCTCTGTATTAAGAAATCCATTTTTCGTTTGATTAACAACCATGGTTATTCCTTCTTCAACTACCATTGCTGTGCTTTCAACAATTGGGTTTCCAACATCAAATTTCGCCTACTTTCTTTACTCCGAATGATAGCTATGACTTCGTTAAGTCCTGGGCTGGGACTCTCTTTTCCCAAAATTTGGGTAAGGACCTGACATATTCAGAATTCAAGCCTACCCAAAAATCATAAACTCTATCTTTTTCAATGTAATCTTTAAGGATTGCTGAATCTTCTGAACACCTTGCTTTTATAACACGATAGTGATCCATTTCCACCCATGGAGACTTGAGTTGATTGGCATATTTTATGACAGATTTGTTTCCCTGTTTGGCTCCCAAAGTTTTCACCTTACCTCATATAT